>NW_004797637.1:48671-53671 GCF_000002075.1 Aplysia californica | reverse complement strand
AGTGCCGAAGATTAGAGGTGTTACAAGAGAGTAACACACAAAATAAAGGAGGAAAAGTAAAGACGATAGATGTTTGAATTTGACAGAAGGAAAGAAGGAGCAAACTCAGGACATGTAGAATCAAAATCAGAATAATAGTTCAGTTTTTAGTTTTTGTAAGAGTTTTACGGCACTGGCAACACAAAATAGGGCGTATAAAATCAAAATAATAAAACCAGTAAGTTGTAAGTGTGAGCATCTGTAAGTGTATGGGTAGTTAAACGCCCCTATCAACACAATTAGGTTATTTCAGAAGAGGGACCTCCAAATGTAACGTACAACTTCCATAGGACCAAGCCATATGGGTTGAGAGCCTTGAAAACTAAACTAAAACAACAACAAAATATGACCTGAGGTCAAAGAACGCCCTCTCTGAGATTCGAACTAAGGCCATCCATTCCACAGTCCAGCATGATACTAACTAACTGACCTAATGGAGTGCCGACTTGAGTCATTAACTTGTTTTACACACGTACGTAATATACATACACATATACACTCCAGGAACACACACATGAGCCAGAGCATGTGCACATACACACACACACAAGCACTCGTATATAACTTTTTAAGTACATACATACACACGTATGTAATATACACATACACACTCCAGGAACACACACATGAGCCAGAGCATGTGCACGTACACACACACACAAGCACTCGTATATAAGTACATACATACACGCGTATGTAATATACACATACACACTACAGGAACACACACATGAGCCAGAGCATGTGCACGTACACACACACACACACAAGCACTCGTATATAAGTACATACATACACGCGTATGTAATATACACATACACACTACAGGAACACACACATGAGCCAGAGCATGTGCACGTACACACACACACAAGCACTCGTATATAAGTACATACATACACGCGTATGTAATATACACATACACACTACAGGAACACACACATGAGCCAGAGCATGTGCACGTACACACACACACACACACACATACAAGCACTCGTATTTATATTTAAGTACACACACATATGCTGAGTACACACACATACATACACACTTTCAGACACACGCACAAGAGCACATGCATGAACACACAGACATATAATAATACTAGCATCTGCGTTTGTCGCGCCCGCGATTTTTGCCAACTTTGTCCAAAAAGACATAACAACAAAGCTACTTCATAATATATTAGACAAGTATTTTGATAAGTTTTCAGATGTCCGTGTGTATCTATTTTCACGCGCAGAATAAAAGTACATTACACTACACACTATACTATTTCTATTGCTGTCTGTCTTTTATTTTCCCCTCTTTGTTGAGTTTGAATTTGTTGGTGAGTTAATCTTTCAAAAAATTGTTCTGATGATTTGTTTTTCTTTTTTTTTTTTTTTTGGCGTTTATACAGCGTAATGTCATTTAATTTGATGCTGTTCCCACCCTTTTAAAAATATAAATGTGTTATGTTAGTGTTAGAGCGTGTCTCCTCCAAAACCGAATACTGACACTGGCACACCCCAATTGTGTGTGATTCCATAATATAATTTACATGTGGTATCCTGCAAGCCTACTTTTTCTTGAATTACGAACGTTTAGGGTTAAAACTGCCAATCTTCAGATAGGTGGACACGCGCCCTCATTTGTTAATTTTTGTGGTTATTTATACGTGCTGTTCTAATTTCGATTTCCTTCAATTGTGAAACCTTTACTTTCAACGTTTTTACCCTCTTGGTGACTACAAATGATGTTCTGGAAGCTCAAAACAGAGCACAAGAAATTCTGGTGCTATAGATTGTTACCTCTATCAACATATTGCCATATTACGTCGTTACACAGAGTTGAAAGCTGGAAAATTAATGGCAACTTTTGCCACTTTTTGTGGCAACTTTTGGAGAAAAAAATAGCAACAAACGCAGATGCTAGAAATATATACATACTTAAGAGACACACACACACATACATAAATATACATGAGCATGCGCACATGACACTGATTTATAAAAAACTATGATGGAATTGCAAGAACACATCATTACCACCAGTGTGGAGAGTGAATACAGACTGACTGATTAACTCACTGACTGACTGACTGATTAACTCACTGACTTACTGACTGATTAACTCACTGACTTACTTTACAGACTGATTAACTCACTGACTTACTTTACAGACTGATTAACTCACTGACTTACTGAGTGATTAACTCACTGACTGACTGACTGATTAACTCACTGACTTACTTTACAGACTGATTAACTCACTGACTGACTGACTGACTGATTAACTTACAGACCGACGGACTGACTTACAAACTGACTGACTGACTAACAGACTAACTAACTAACAGACTGACTGACTGACTGACCAACTAACAGACTGACTTACTAACAGACTGACTAACTGACTGACTTACAGACTAACTGACTGACTTACAGACTAACTGACTGACTAACTAACAGACTGACTTACAGACTAACTAACTGACTAACTAACGGACTGACTAACTAACAGACTGACTTACAGACTAACTAACTGACTAACTAACAGACTGACTTACAGACTAACTAACTGACTGACTTACAGACTAACGGACTGACTAAATTAAATACCTGGACTTTGAGTCCTCAAGAGACAGAGTCAATCTAGGAGGGAAAGTCTACAGCCTGCACATGAGAGAAGCAGAGCCTGTCCATAAGAGAAGCCGTTGTGTAGCGGACATTTCGAGGAGAAACCATTTCAATTAGATCAGTGAGAAGGCTGGCCGATATACCCTGACTACCTGGACAGAGGGGGGGAAATCTCAGCAGAAAGACAGGGATTACAGTTTGTATTCGATGACACATCTCACTGTCAGAATGATATGTGAGGCAGCATGGTGGAATCAGGCTCTCGTCAATTTTTGGACATGTCGAGTTATTGGTATCATCTTAAAGCTTGTTCAATTGTCTTTATTTGAATGAAAATAATGCCTGTTTATCTTGAATACAAGTCGAGATATTTGTGAATGAAGGAGGTGGGGGTCATCTATTTGGAGAGCAAAAATAGTGAGAAAATGGCCGCCAAAGATTAGTTATTTTTTTAGCTTAAAAGTCCTTGGTAACTGAAAAGTTACATTTTTTGTACCTTTGATCAACGTTTTTCAGAAAAATCCACACAGAAATGAGCTCTTAAATGGGCATGAAAGGTGTTGAGCCAAAAACAAAAATTTGATAAAAATTCACAAACCTACTGAAAAAAGCAGGTGTCTTCATTTTGATTACTTTGACGAGAGCCTGATTCCACCACGCTACCTCACATATATGGCACTGTTTTCAGCTCTTGATATCGACAGATTTTCTAAGCCTCTCCAGACAAACAGAAACCAAACAGGCAATAGACAGGGCTTGGATTATTGTTTTGCTTCAGCCTATTTAAAGTTTTAAGTCACTTTGAGCAGATCAGCCAACAACAAAAAACAAAACAAAAACAGCCTACACAATAATATTTATCACCATCGAAAGAAACTAAAAAAAACCAACCATTTCTCAAACTACATACAATATTCCTTTGAAAAGACAGAATATATTTGGAATAAATATCTATATATATATATATATATATATATATATATATATATGTATATTACCATTTCTTTGTGTGAAAATATCCATATCTATCTATCTATCTATCTATCTATCTATCTATCTATCTATCTATCTATCTATCTATCTATCTATCTATCTATCTAGCTATCTAGCTATCTATCTATCTATTGTGTGTGTGTGAGAAAGAGAAAGAGTGTGTGTGTATGTGTGTATGTATATAGGCATGTGTGTGTGTGAGAGTGTGCGTATGTGTGTGCGTGTGTGCGCGTGTGAGTGAGTGCTAGCATGCATATATATATAGTAAACAAATACACTTATGTATAGAAAATGCATAGCGTCTCTTATGCAGCCTGTTAAGCGCTCAGCCGTCGCACTCAGAAGACCTGAGTTCGATCCCCGTGTGAGGAGAGGAGAATTTTAAAGAGTACCTGAGATACGCGGCATCCCTGTCATTCATCCTGACAAGCAGGGTCGAAGCTCACCATCACCATCACCATCACCATCACCATCACCATCACCATCACCATCACCATCACCATCACCATCACCATCACCATCTTAATTATCTTAATTGTGTCGATGGAGGCGTAAAACAGCTACCTTAAAGAAAAAAGAATTGAGTAGCCTCTAGCGGCCACTACAAGGACATCAACGACTACACAAACTCCACATAGGCCAAATATCAGCTAAGAATAAGAGTACACTTATCGCTCGCCTATAATGTGTTAGAACCCTCTTTTATGCTTTTTAATACCTTCAATTCCCCTTTTCAAATTCCTAAGAATAGCTCAGATGATTTTTTTCAAAATCTTTGTCTCTCCTTTTTTTTCTCTCCCTTCCTCCCATTTTCTGTCTGTCCCTTTTTCATCCTTCCCTGTCAGCAGCCCTTTCAACAAGCCGGGAACGACTCACAACAATTTCTCTGCTCGGTTCCTTTCAAAAGGCTAGACCCCTCCTCCATTGAAAATTTGATCGATCCTCAGTTAACCAGAAGAAATCCCCCAGAATAGGGAGATACTTCCCCTCCCTCTCATTTGCTGCGCTCGTTTCGTCTTTAATAATACTCAGGCCTTGGTGCAGAGAGGATTTTATGAAGAGTAGAGTCCCATTTTTCTGAGACCTTAACGGTCCTCTGCAACTCTTCAACACCCTGTTTGTTTGTCTGCCTTAAAAAAAAATGTTTACCTTTATCCTTGTGCTATGTGTGTGTGTGTGTGTGTGTGTGTGTGTGTGTGTGTGTGTGTGTGTGTGTGTGTGTGTGTGTGTGCCAGTGTGAGTGCGTTTGTCTGGTTGAGTGTATCTCTGTATGAGTACAGGCATTCGTGTTGGATGTGTGTGCCAGTGCGTATCTCCATGTATTATATATATATATATATATATATA
>NW_004797637.1:46037-48571 GCF_000002075.1 Aplysia californica | reverse complement strand
CATATCTATCTATCTATCTATCTATCTATCTATCTATCTATATATATATCTATATATATATATATATATATATATGTTTGCATTCTTTTTGTTTAATAATGTCATTTGCCATTGGTAACAAAGAACTGAATGCACACAGCCAGCTTTGTAACTTTCATTCATACAGTTTTTTTCCACAACTATCTTCTCAACATGCAAACTGTGGTCAGTTAAACTATTACTTACGAGCTGTAAACTCAGCAATTCCACCAGTCTCATATAAAGCTCTCCTCAGAATACAGAAACGCATGAAAAAGACTGGAGTCTAAGTAGAAAGTTATGGACATCATGGTCGATCCAACTTGAGCAAATACTTCTGTCATGTGACAACAAAGAATACTTCCTCTCTTCCCCATCCCCCTTCCAAGACGAAACGTTACCAATTTCAACGAGGAACGTCAATCAAATACAAGGAGAGAAATAAAAATAAATTATGAAAATAAAGGGGAATTAAAGGGGAAATAAAGGCCTATCTCACTCAACACGTCGCTAAAAACAATCATTCTTAGGCCTGAGATTTCAGATTTTTGATTATTACAAAAGTAGAAAAAAAAGAAGAGATAAGCACCTGATTCCACCATGATGTGACGACACATTTGTGATAACAAATACGGAAATAAATAAGTTGAATGCTACGATGATAAATACTTTCCTAAATGCGACGAAATGCCTCTGAACACGGAGGGGCAAACTTTGATTTCAGGAGCAAAATGGCCATTTTCACACAGTACACAAAATGTGAGGTGGCGTGGTGGAATCAGGCTCTCGTCAATTTTTGGGCATATTGAGTTATTGGTACTGGTATCATCCTAACGCATGTTCATTTGTCTTGCTTTCAATGAAAAAATTCCCCATCCATCTCCAATAGAATTGGAGATATTTTGGGCTGAAGGAGGTGGGGGTCACCTGGTCTAAGAGGTAAAATTAGCGAGAAAATGGCCGCCAAAGCTTGGTAAATTCCAAAGCTGAAGAGTCCTTGGAAACTGTAAATTTATATTTTTGTGCCTTTAATCAACGTTTTCGGAGAAATCCTCAAAGAAATGTGTTTGTAAATGGACATAAAAGGTGTTGAGCCAAAAAAAAAAAAAAAAAAAAAAGATAAAAATTGCTAAGCGGGGAGAAAACTGCTGTTTTCTTCGATTTCATTATTTTGACGAGAGCCTGATTCCACCACGCTGCCTCACAAATGTTAAATTCAGCAGTCACAGTTTGGGTCAAACCTCAGACAGAAGTAGATATCTACACAAGTATGTGTTGGATACAACAGAGACCAAAGGTGTGGAGAGCTATGAAAACTAAAAAAAACACAACAAAAAACCCCCCAAAAAGTACCAAAATTCCCTGTTGGGGATTCGAACCATGGTCATTTAGAGACACGGGGACGCTAGGATTGACATAATTTTTTTTTTTATTTTTTAAAATGTAGGTGTTTTACGCCTTCATCTACACAATTTAGATCATTTCGGCGCCAGGCTTCCTACTTTGCCTGCCATGGCCATCCTGGGATAAGAAGGATACAACATCCCAGCAAAAAGACTGAGACGCTCAATAGAAATCCTCTCCAAAGCCGGAATCAAACTCAAAGTAACCGCTACGCAACAGTTATGCTGGCACTCTCTCTCTGAAACCCACGCATAATGAGACTAAGCCCAAGACAGCTGAACAGAGGGAAAGTAAAGAAGTAGGACCTATCAGTGCACCCTCCAACCACCCACACAGACAGAAACAACAGAGGGAAAGTAAAGAAAGTAGGACCTACCAGTGGCACCCTCCAACCATCCACACAGACAGAAACAACAGAGGGAAAGTAAAGAAAGTAGGACCTACCAGTGGCACCCTCCACCCACCCACTGGGATATGGAGACGTACTGGTACATGTAGAGGCAAGCGTGTGTCACAGCGCGGTGGAATCAGGCTCTCGTCAATTTTGAACAATCGGGGTTGTTGGTATCATTTTAAAGCTTGTTCATTTGTCTTGCTTTGGATGAAACAGTACCACACCACCTCTTTAACTGCCCAACACTTTGTGACCTGCGTAGCACCTACCTCCCTGTCTCCCCAGACATCGAAAATACTCAATACAGCGACAAAGCACAGCTGATTAAAGCCTGCAAATTCTTTGCCATATTGACAGACCGAAGGGCTAGAACCCAAATGGCCGCTGGATCGGAAAAGTAAAGTAAGTCTTGCTTTAGGGGTTTTGTTTAATATGAACAAATACCCGTCTATCTCGCATACAAGTAGAGATGTTTGCGATTGAAGAAGATGGGGGGGGGGGGGGGGGGGTGTCTTCTTGTCAGCTATAAAATGAATGAGCAATCAGCCCCGAAAGTTTGGTTGTCAGCTATAAAATTAGTGAACAATCAGCCCCTACAGTTTGGTTGTCAGCTACAAAATTAGTGAACAATCAGTCCCTAAAGTTTGGTTGTCAGCTACAAAATTAGTGAACAATCAGTCCCTACAGTTTGGTTGTCAGCTATAAAATTAGTGAGCAA
>NW_004797637.1:38537-41037 GCF_000002075.1 Aplysia californica | reverse complement strand
AGGAATGATTGATAATAACAACAGGAATGATTGAAAATAACAACAGGAATGATTGATAATAACAACAGGAATGATTGATAACAACAGGAATGATTGATTGATAATAACAACAGGAATGATTGAAAATAACAACAGGAATGATTGATTGATAATAACAACAAGAATGATTGATAACAACAGGAATGATTGGTTGAAAATAACAACAGGAATGATTGAAAATAACAACAGGAATGATTGATAACAACAACAGGAATGATTGATTGATAATGACAACAGGAATGAAGGGGCGATGAGATCTACCTGGCCACTTGCGGCGTTCATCTGTTGGGGTACGGGTGTGGCTGAGGCCATGGCGCTCATCTGTAGATGGCCGCCCGTGGACATGGTGCTCAGGTCAATGGGAGCGGCATTCAGGTTGGCAAACTGACCGATGGAAACACAAAGGAATGAATGATGTTTGTTTTACTGTTTGTTCAAGAATGAGTTTTACAGCACTTGCAACACAAACAGATAATAAAATTGCTGAGTGGGTGGTTGGCGGGTGCTCTGGTGTGGTTTGCTCCTTCTTTCCTCTTAAACATCTATCGTCCTTATCTCCCCTCCTTTTTTACGTTTGTTGTTACCCTCTTGTAACACCTCTAATCTTCGGCACTTATATGACCTTATTGTGTTGCAAGTGCCGTAAAACTCTTTACTAAACTAAACTAAAAATTGCTGAAGGGTACAAGTGTTACAAAAGAGAACCAAATACACTAAACAAGAAGGAGGAGTGAGGAGAGATAAAGACGATAGATATTTGATAAGAAAGAAACAGCAAACCCCACCAGAACATCCTCCAACCACCCTCTCCTGCGTAATCAGCGACTACACAAGAAAACAAAACCAATTACAATTATTTTACCGTTAATCATTTATTCCCACCAAACATTCCGGCAGCACAGTGCACGACTACGTCATGAGCCACTTTTCTAAAATTGCATACGGGTGTAACTTGCAAGACCGCTACATTGTATAGAGGTGAGTTTTCAAAATGACGTAGAGCAGAATGTTGCACCAAGCCATATATCGATTTCAGCTCACCTGTAGCGGAGCGGAGAAAGCCGGCGCCCCAAAATTGAGGCCACCGATTGACATGGGTGAGACGGCCGCGGCAGCTGCGAGAGTGGGGAAAGGGGTCATGCCCAGCCCGAGGCCCGCAGCCGCCGAGTGCGGGAGGCTTCCCAGTGGGAGGTGCAAGGGCAAGGGGGCGGGCCCTGGGGCGAAGACCAGCCCACTCGACTGCAGCGCCTGTAGGCTCTCCAGGGAAAGAGGGGCGGGGTTCGCCGGCAGAGCCATCTGTGTGTTGGGGACTAAATGGCCTTCTGGGCTGATTTTAAGGACAACTGTGGAAAGAAATGAGCATGGGTTTAGCTTAGTTTTAGTAGAGGTTTTACGGCGCTCGCAACTGCCTAAGGTCATATGAGCGCCAGAAGATTAGAGGTGTCACAAGAGAGTAACAAATATAGAAAAAGAAGAAGGGGAGATAAGGACGATAGATGTTTGATAGGAAAGAAGGAGCAAACCACACCAGAGCACCCGCCAACCACCCACGAGCATGGGTATAACAGCTCTATCAACCACTATTGGGTTAAATGCCCCTATCAACCATTAATTTAAATTCCCCTATCAATCACAATTGAGTTTAATGCCCTTTTCAACTACTATTAGGTTATTAAATTCCTACAAGTCATTAGGAAGCCTTTCCCCTGCATAGTCCCACAAGTTGTGTTGGAAATATGTACATGTAATGTAGAAGTTAGCATTTTCAACAGAAAAAAAGATAAGTTTCAAGCTACGAACATGCACCACCCACCAGAACGTAAAAAATAAAAAAGAATCAAGATTTGATATAATTAGAAGGACACAATAGCAGTACAAGCAGACAGATATTCACGACAAATGAGGAAAACAAGTAAAAACAAACAAACAAACAAACAAACAAACAAACAATAATAATGTAGTGTCTAGTAGGTAGACGAGCTGATTTCTACGAGATAAGAGGCGGGAATGAAACCTGCGCCCGCAGTAGGACTGGTCCAAATGGGTTGAGAGCCTTGAAAACTCCACAAACGAAACAACCCGAGGTCAAGAACGCCCTGTCTGGGATTTGAACAAGCGCCATCTGCTCTGTAGTCCACCACGACACTTACCAACTGAGCTGGCTAATGGGTACCAAGAGCGAGGGAATGACATCACCACGACACTTACTGACTGAGCTGACTAATGGGTACCAACAGCGAGGATATGACATCACCACGACACTTACTGAGCTGACTAATGGGTACCAACAGCGAGGATATGACATCACCACGACACTGACTGACTGAGCTGACTAATGGGTACCAACAGCGAGGGTATGACATCACCACGACACTTACTGACTGAGCTGACTAATGGGTACCAACAGCGAGGGTATGACATCACCACGACACTTACTGACTGAGCTGACTAATGGGTACCA
>NW_004797637.1:36790-38437 GCF_000002075.1 Aplysia californica | reverse complement strand
GAGAGAGAGAGAGAGAGAGAGAGAGAGAGACACACACACACACACATACACACAAATTGCGAAGAAAGTTGTTGTATCGTATGACCGACAAAAAAAAATAACGTCATTGTCATTTAAAAGCGCCAAATTCACGTTTTGAAGTTTTCACAAATGTTAAAAAAGAAGAGAGCGTCCCCATCAGAACCACGATCTGGGCACTCGTTAGTTTTCCATTAAAATCTAGGAAGGAAAGATTGTAAGAGAAGAAACCTGTGTTGTAAGGGGCAGAAGATATTCGGAGACGTCTTCGGCGAGCACCCAGGACTACTCGGAGACGTACTCCCGCACACAGACACACTGCTTTGGGGGTCAAACCTGCGTATCGTTTGCTGCAGATTACACATACAACCACTAAAACTGTCGCAAATCAATCATTTTCAAGAAAATTTCAAACACAACTGCAAAATATCAAATTATAGGTTAAAACAGGGGGCATGGCAACCCATCCCCCCCACCCACCCGATTTTTTTACTTGGTCCAGAGGCACAAATCATTTTGATTGGTCTATCTCCGTCGGAGACGTTTCCGGATAGATACGGTGGTTGTAAGGTGTTCCCTGATGACCATATTGGGAGGCGGGCTGTGTCCAGACCCCGCCAGACTTTGACATGGGCGGTGGTGAAAGTAAGAAAGACGGAACTACGTGAGCACGTCTTTAGACATACCGGCCTACAGTCAGTGGACGTGTGCGGGTGTAACGCGCCTGTCTCAACAGCTTTTGTTTATTCAAGAGGCGAGACCTCCGAATTTAACGTCTGTTTCACATAGGGTCCAGCCAAAAGGGTTGAGAACCTTGAAAGCCACCCCCCCCAAAAAAAAAAAACCGAAAAAACCCACCCGAGACCGAGATTATGAACATCCAGTTTGGGATTCGAACCACTGTCACCTGCCCAATAATCCAGCTCGACACCCACTGAGGTAACGGAGCGCCCAATCCCAGCACGTCAGATGACAATTGCTCTAGATCTATCCCCACAATAAATTGTTGTATCCCCACTTCACACAGGTGGAAACAATCATATCTAGGTTCGTGATCTCATCTCCGATAGCTTCTAAACAAAGGAAATGTCCTTCGACCTCAACTCTGATTCATTTTTATTTTGAAAATATTATTACAGTCCGAAACTGAAGCTTTCAAACGCTCGATCTGCCTTAGATTACTCATGTAAACCGATAGATCATAGATGTATTCGTCACTCTTGTTGGAAAGCATCGGTTTCGGACAATGAGTTCAAACAACAAATTATGAATCAGAGAGTAAGGCCAAGGACGCTGTAAAACGATACAGCTTTTACCTGAGCGGTGACGTTGGCCGCCTTTATTGAAGGGAACTGCCCCGACTACGACTGACCTGTTTATTGTGGGGGAAAGAAATGTGATGCATCGTGGTGAAATCAGGCGCTGGTCAAAATAATGAAAGGGAAGAAAACGACATTTTTCTTTCCTGTTTGGTAATTTTTATGGAATTTTTATTTTTTGGCTCAGCACCTTTTACGTCCATTTAAAAACAGATTGCTGTGTAGTTATTTTATTGAACATTGTTGATTAAAGGCGCGATTACGTCAATTAAGTTTCCGGTGACTCTCAAGCTTTACAAGTCGTCAAACT
>NW_004797637.1:34952-36393 GCF_000002075.1 Aplysia californica | reverse complement strand
CTCTCCTGTAAAATTCTAAAAACTGCAATAACTGAATTTTTTAAAAATAATGTGGCGACAGTACAGATGCTGGCATTCCCATCCGTGAAAGTGAAGAAAAGTACACGATATTGGACAAGAGCCATCGGTCTCCAACTTACGGCCTCCGTTCGACAAATAGCCCATCATGGCGTCCGACTGGGAGACAGCAGCTGTCTCCATGGTAACCACAGGCTGCAGCCTCTCCAACCCCACCTTCTGTGCAGAGGAGGCAGAGGAGGAGGCAGATGAGGCGGAGGAGGTGGAGGCGGAGACTTCTGGCTTGATCTTGAGCCCCTGCCCTGAGCCCTCCTTCTCCGACTTCTCCGCGACACCATTGGCCGAGGTGTCCAGGGGGATGGGCCAAAAGCGTTGCTGCGGCTTATTGGTGGGCTTGTTCATCTTCTTGGTTTTGGCTTTGTCCGGATTGGAAGCCTCCAGCATGGGCTGGATAGAGGAGAGACATATCATCAACCAGCCGTTCCAACGTACTAAAGCTAAACAGCAACATTTTACAGAACAGAGGAAGAAAAAAAAGGGTTTGAACCCACAACCTTTCCATTGTGACATCCAACAACCTAATCATCTAAACACCAGCATTTCTGTCTCTTAATAAACTCAGGCTATAAAGGAAGAGGAAGACCACGCAAAAGGTGGATCGAGGGTGTCAAGGAAACCCTAAGAAAACATAACATCACAACTGAAAGAGCTGCGGAGCTGGCCTACCATAGAAAACTGCATCTCCCCTCGACGCTTAACGGCAACAGAGGATGAGAAAGTCAAAGTAAAGTAAAAGTAAGTAATAAACTGTGTCTTCCGCCCTCTTCTGCACAATGTAAATTATTTGGGAGGCAGGCTGCTTCCACACAGTCAGTCAGGAAAACGATTCTTCGAAACAGAGATCACCTCTACCTACGTGCATCACTGCATCGGCTTGGAAAAAAAAAAAAAGGGGAAAAAAGGAAAGGTAAATTTGTACTTGTGCACCCACACATAGATGCATTGATTTGAGGGCTAAACTGCCCTAAGTCTTGCTGCAGAACACACATGTGGCCACTAAAACCCTTGCAAATCAATTGTTTTCAAGTAAATATCAATCCTAATGGCCAAAACATCAAATCATTGTGAAATGCAGGGGGCCATGCCCCCTGAAACCCCCCCAGATTCTTTTTAGGTCAGGGGGGGTCCCTGAAACCCCCCAGATTCTTTTTAGGTCAGGGGGGGGGGAGGGTCCCTGAAACCCCCCACATATTGTTAAATTTACTATTTTCAAACTTCAATAACTCTATAACTTTTCAAAAATGAAGACCATATTGGTGTTCAGCATGCAAAATACTACTAGAAAAGAAGTCTATAAGACGTGAACATGAGACGGGTGCATAAGTAAAAAAAAACCCAAATGAAATATAAGGGCTAACCAGCC
>NW_004797637.1:33780-34852 GCF_000002075.1 Aplysia californica | reverse complement strand
AAACGGGTTAGCATAACTTCAACAAATGGGTGCACCCACTTCGGCAAGCGGGTCAGTTAAGAGTCTGAATTCGGACAATGTTTCATTGAGAATTATCCGGTTATCCTTATAGATTATCCGGATTTTGCCCAGCTCTACCCCGCGGTGACCGCACTGAGCACAAGAATTGAATCATCATGTTCTCCACGGATCCACCGTTGTCCTCAACAGAATTCTCAAAGTTATACCGACAACTGGCCTTTACTCAAACTCAATAAATTAAATGATGACTAAAAATGTAAATGGCCATTTTAACTACTAAAGTATTGTTAAACTAGCTGGGCCCCCTTTCGTTGAAAGGAATGATCTGTGCATTAACCTCAATTGAAAACCATTAGCCTACTATACACTCTACTGGAATGGAGCAATAAATCTTGAGAGAAAAGTGACACATTTCATGTGTTTCCAAGTTGCCAAATATATAATAGATGTATAGATTGATTGCTTCTCTCTCTATTCAACTTTTCTGCTTGTACACTCCAGAATTTTCAAATGTGTGGAACATTGCGCACGGCTAGTGAACGGAAACCTCACTTGTTTACAATGGCATCTTAGAAGAGGGAATTTCCCAAGATTACATCTAAACGAAACTGAGGAAAAACTGAAAAGTAAACTACAGTGACTTCAGGCCCCTCAATGAAACTGTGCACCCCTATAAATGATTCTGAACCAAAATTAATTTTGTCAAATTCGAAAGTTCAGTGGTTCGGAAGTTTTAGGCGGCGAAAGTGACGAACGTTCACAAATATAGTATGTATAGATGAGCTTATTTTTTAACGTGGGTTTTTCAAAATTCAACCTTTGCAACTTCACAAAATAAAATCTATACGTGCTGAGAACTAAAGTAAAAACAACCAGCTCGAACATGAGACCGTATGCAGTTACTAAACAGACAAATAAACAAACAGACAAATAAACAAACAGACAAATAAACAAACAGACAAACAAACAGACAAATAAACAAACAGACAAATAAACAAACAGACAAACAAACAGACAAATAAACAAACAGACAAATAAACAAACAGACAAA
>NW_004797637.1:30296-31407 GCF_000002075.1 Aplysia californica | reverse complement strand
GCAGCAGCAGTAGCAACAGCAGCAGCAGCAGCAGTTGTACTCCATCTTCCTTATCAAACATCCACCGTCCTTATCTCTATCACTTTTTTTCTGTCTATGTTATTCTCTAGTAAGCCCTCTATCTACTCTATGGCACTTATAGGACTTTCCTGTGTAGCAAGTGCCGGAAAAACTATTAAAAACACACCCAAAAAAACAACAACAACAAATTTACTCAAACTAACCTAAAAAAATAACAACAGTTAAGGGGACAAGTTCACGGACCGGGTAGTGGTGAGCAAAATCCGGATAACTTATCGAAATAACCGGATAGTTTTTAATGAACATTATCCGAATTCAGACTCTTAAACTCTCTTTCCTAACCCGTTTGCCGAAGTGGGTTCACTCATTTGTTGATGTGGTTCTAACCCGTTGGTTGAAGTTGTTCTAACCCATTTGTCGAAGCGGTTCGTAACACATTTCATTCCGAAGTGGTGCCCTAACATATTGTCCGGATTTTGCTAAAGCGACTCATTGCCCAGCCTTTGTACCAGGGCTACGTACGTGATGACTTGCAGCACACAAGGTCATGTGAGTGCTCAAGGTCAGAGATGTTGCTGCAAACCGTCAAACAATCGTGGTGCTGAAGGTTCCCAAAACATGGTTCCCAAAGCAGAGAGTCACGATTAGGACTGTAGTTTAATTTTCAGTTTTTCATTAGTTTCGTTTAGATCTAATCTAGGGAAAGTCCGTCTTCTAAGACGCCATTGTAAACAAGTGAGGTTTCCGTTCACTAGCCGTGCGCACCTATGAAATTCTGGAGTGTTCAAACCCGAAAGTGGAATAGAGAATCAATTTATGACATCCATTATGTATTTGGCAACTTGGAAACACATGTGTCATTTTCCCATTAAAGTACGACAGCTACAGAGTTGAAAGTTGGCAAGTACCTGCAAAAAGATAGATAGGTCCCCATGACGGAGCCCGATTTTTATTTATTCATTTCCTGAATTTAGTACGGACTTGCTTTTAGAAACGGCTAGCTGGGCCCCCTTTCGAAGAAAGGAATGAACGGTGCTTTAATATCAACTAAAGGTCATTGGCCTACTATATATACAATCTACTGGAATGG
>NW_004797637.1:28314-29818 GCF_000002075.1 Aplysia californica | reverse complement strand
GGCGAAAACTGCATGTCGATCGATGCAGCCATTAAAAAGTCTTTTTGAATAGCAACATTCGGCCACCACAAATAGATAATAGATGAGAAACAATTGAACACTTTTTGCGACAGCTACAGCTGGCAGTACTTGACGTATGTTTACGTAAACTGACCACTGTATGTTGGCAGTACTTGACACATGTTTACGTAAACTCACAACTATATGCTGGAAGAGCCAGGACTTCATGATCTGTGTTGCCTGTTTGGGTAGAACGCCTCGCTTTTGTTTGGAGTTTTTATCATCGTCATCGATATCGTCTTGCAGCATGTTGTTCAGTTTAGCTGATGAGGAAGGAGATCAGAAACAAGGTTTGATACCGAAATAAAGTAAGTTAGAGTCAAGAGTTACACATGACCTCAATAGAGATCTTTATTTTTTCCTTTTATTTAAAAAAAAATTGTATGTGTTTTCACACCCCCATTGACAGTTTAGATCATTCAGGAGGCGAGCTCCCACACCTGCCTGTCGAACCAAACCAGGCTAAGGAGAATACAACATCTTACAGAAAGACCTGGGACGCTCAATAAACATTCTCCCCACTGGAAAATTGAACTCAAGTCTCCAGTTTGTCACAGAAAAGCGTGTAACTGCTACACTACAGACATCGGTAATAAAGTTGTGACCATTCGACTTTACTACTCAACATTCACCACGGCTGTGCTCATTTGACTTTATTTGACTTCACTTCTTTTCAACATTCCCCATTTCTCCTCAGTCATCAGAGAACAGTTCCTTCACCCTTTGAGCCCTTGCTGGTGCTTTACTCACCAGCGCTTTTGGCCTCTTTCTGAACGTGCTGTAGCTGTGGCGTCATTGCCGTCTGGACGGCCTGCTGTTGCGACTGCTGCAGCTGCTGCGACTGCTGCTGTTGCTGCTGTTGCTGCGGGGAAGCCAGGGACAGCCCGATCTGGGACAGCGGGGTGCTGCCGTGAATCACCTGCGGCATGGCTTGACTTATGGGCGTCAGTGGACCCTGGATCTGATGGGAGGGATCGTTAGGGTTTTCAGTTTTAGTAAGTGTTTCACGGCTCTCGCAACACAATAAGGTCATATGTAGCTATTGATCCAGAATAAGGTCATATATGAGTGCCAAGATTAGAGATGTTACAAGCGAGTAGAAAATACAACAGAGACAGAGGAGAGATAAGGACGATAGATGTTTGATAGGAAAGAAGGAGGAGAGGTAAGGACGATAGATGTTTGATAGGAACGAAGGAGGAGAGGTAAGGACGATAGATGTTTGATAGGAAAGAAGGAGGAGAGGTAAGGACGATAGATGTTTGATAGGACAGAAGGAGGAGAGCTAAGGACGATAGATGTTGGATAGGACAGAAGGAGGAGAGATAAGGACGATAGATGTTGGATAGGAAAGAAGGAGGAGAGATAAGGATGATAGATGTTTGATAAGACAGAAGGAGGAGAGATAAGGATGATAGATGTTTGATAGAAAAGAAGGAGAGAT
>NW_004797637.1:24966-27385 GCF_000002075.1 Aplysia californica | reverse complement strand
CCCCCCCCCCCCCCTCACCTGTATGGGCTGGGCCACTATGCCCTGCGGCGTGTGCACCATCTGGTAGACCGTGTTGCCAGACACGATCTGCGGTTGTTGCGGTGCCTGTGGCGGTTGCTGCGGCTGCTGTTGCTGTTGCTGCTGCTGTAATACCACGCTACCACCCACCACTGTGGGCGCCACCACCGGCTGTGGGACTTGAAGTGCTGGGCTGAGGTTCAAAACTCCTTGAGATCCTAAGGGAAAGTTAAGTGTGAGCAGAAGTTAAGCACTGTAATCTTCCCGGGAAGCTAAGAATGTTTCCCAGTTGTGTCCTTTAGTTTTAGTAAGAGTTTTACGGCACTTGCAGCACAATAAGGTCATATAAGTGCCGAAGATTAGAGGTGTTACAAGAGAGTAACAAAACGCAAAGAGGAGGAGGAGAGATAAGGACAGTAGATGTTCGAGAGGAAAGAAGGAGGAGAGATAAGGACAGTAGATGTTTGATAAGAAAGAAGGAGGAGAGATAAGGGCAGTAGATGTTTGATAGGAAAGAAGGAGGAGAGATAAGGACAGTAGATGTTTGATAGGAAAGAAGGAGGAGAGATAAGGACAGTAGATGTTTGATAGGAAAGAAGGAGGAGAGATAAGGACGATAGATGTTTGATAGGAAAGAAGGAGGAGAGATAAGGACAGTAGATGTTTGATAGGAAAGAAGGAGGAGAGATAAGGACAGTAGATGTTTGATAGGACAGAAGGAGCAAACCATAACAGACCCCCGCCAACCATCTGCACTGCGTTCTTGGGGTCTGCTGAGGTAATAAGAGATTTAATCATCTAAAAGGGCTTCTTCGGAGTGAATGGATGAACCCAATACAACACTCATCACTTAGAGCCATCACGTGGATATTCTGTCCTTGGCACTCTGGAGTGAAAGGCAATGAGGAGGCTGATAGGCTGGCAGGCATTGCCGTGGTTGATGGTGAGGTGAAATTTGACAAAGGAGAAGTGTTGAAGACCCTGGAGGAAAAGTGGCGGGATGAAAAAGACGGGGAGACAGCAGAACACCACGCAGTCATTAGGATGCAGGAAATGGGGATAGAGAGGGGAGAAGGAAGAAAGGAACGATTATCTGGAAAGGAAAGACGTCGCCATAATCAGACAGCCACCGGAACAATCAGTATGGATACCTTGCGGGCTTTGGTGCTGGGGGGAACTGAGCACTAATGGACCTGTCCGGTGTGCAATGACGTTGTTGCCCAGGACAGGACAGGTAATCATCTAAAAGCTTCATTTCCATTTGTGGATGGGCGCTGTGCGCAGCTTGCGGGGTTTTCTCTTGACTTCAGCATTAATTTCTTTTTTGAAAAATCATCTTCCAGATTTTGAGAGAAAAAGCTCTTTTCATTTATTATAGAACATTCAAAACTAAATTATAGATGTTGACAACATAATTCGAGAGATCAAAATGTGCTTTTGATTGCGTTAGGCATCAGGTCCACAATTAGAGTGAGACGCCATTGATGTTCTTTGTACTTCCTGGTTGATGTTTGTTGTTTTCAAATCCCTTTAGCTACGAGCATTTCGTTCTTGGCAGCGCAATGCCTCCCTCAAGTAACAACATGTCCCTGCCATCTGGTCAGCGCCAGAGTAGAGCAGGCTTTGTAAGTCTGTAGGTGTGTGTAGGAGCCTGCGTCGAAGAGCTGCCAGGTTTGGGCAGTGAAGTAGAAGATCTTCAACGGTCTCCTCGTGGTAGTCACAGTGTCTGCAATGGGGTCCCCACTTGGGGTTAATTCTGTTTATGTGCTTGTTGGTGTGTAAGTGTCCTGTGCGGGTTCTGAAGATCAAAGTCTGATCGGCTCTACATAAGAGATTCAAAGGGTCTTTGGGGTTGGGTTTATCCATGTACCCGAAGAGAGATCTTCCTATTTCTGCCTTGGTCCATCTGCTTAGCTTCCTGGTAGATACTTGTAAATTATACTTTTCAGAATGAAGTATTGCCATTGCTACACTTACGTTCACTAAAAGCAACGAAGCAAAAATATATTAGTCGCAACAGCTTTCACATAAACCGTACACAATCACAAATACAAAACAATCTCTCAATAGAAATTTGAAAAAATAAGGTAAATGAAACAATAGCAAACCAGGGATGCCACAGTAATTTTGTGATAATAACTTTAAATTTACAAAGCTGCATTTGCAACAACAACAAAAAAATATACAGCTGATAAACTCAACTGATACGAGGTTAAACAGAAAGCAGATCATCTGTTCAGACTCCATAATATGTCACTGTGGTTTATAATTCGCTGAGATTACCAGACAAGCCAGAATCACGTGAAATAAGTAAACAAACTCAGTGTAGCCTTGTGAGTGTAGGAGAATAAGGGAGCACGGGGGGTATAGAAACAGATGGCGAAGGTCAAACTGGCCTTCC
>NW_004797637.1:17648-24866 GCF_000002075.1 Aplysia californica | reverse complement strand
TGGCCTTCCGAGCCACGACTAAAACCTAGATCTAGTCTGAGCAGGGATCGACGCTACTGGTGGGTCGACACAGTGGACGGAGCTCCGGACCTGTACGACTCACACTCATCGTTCCCCGCTCGAAACAGTGAATATTTGAAACCAACGTAGGAGTAGAATCTAGGATTAGATAGCACTTATATCATTTCATTACAGCCACGTTTCAAAATGTCTGATGGCAAAGTTTCACAGCAAACAGCCGAAATGCTCAGAATAATTGCTGTTCTTTTCAGGGAAAACAACAGGAAAAACCAAACATAAAATGGCATCCCTGAATAAAGTGAAGACATGGTGGGAGGAGCCTAATCACCTGCCAACTCCCCAGGGGGCGGAGAATCACAGCCCTCCACATGCAGCAGACTCTCCGAGGTCAGCTTGCTCTTCAGACAGGAAATGTAGCGGCTGCAGAAGTCTCGGCACAGCTCCGTCACCTTCTCTACCTCCATCAAGTGGATGCGCAGCACTTGTATGGCTTTCAGCATCTGGCCACACAAAAGTGACAAGAAGTGAACAGAAATCAAATGAGTGAACAAATTCTTAAAAAGAATCAGGTCACGAGAAGAAATAATAATATCACCAAATAGGAGATCATCTATAATTCTTTTTATTTTTCCCCATTCTTTTCCTATCTTTCCATCGGTTTGTTTAATTTTCTTTTTTTTTAAAGAGCAAAACCATGTGTGGTATTGTGATGAAATCAGGCGGCGCTTGTCAAAGAAATGGAAGAACCTGATACTTTTTAGTCTGTTGGGAAACTTTTTTGTTTGGGATCAAGACCTTTAACTCTTTAAGCCCTGAGTTTTTTCTACCGTTTCCCAGAATTTTTTTTCGACAGTCACCTAAACCTGGTGCACTATGGCTCATTATAACCCCAAAAGCTTGCCTCCAGCTTCTAAATAGCAGAAACAAAGGCTTTGTCATTAACTAAAAAAACTTGGTCCGGGAATCCGAAAAAACAAGCAAAAACTAGCACTTAATAAAACGAAACAATTGTCACTAGTACTGGACGCTCTCAGTGTCCAACGGGGTTCAAAGAGTTAATGTCTATTCAAAAACACAATTCTGTGTGGATTTTACTGAAAAAATGAAAAATGTTAAACAAGGGAATATAAAATGTAATAATTTGTGGTTTCCAGGAACAAAACCCACCCTTGGGGGCCATTTTCTCCTTAATTTTATCTCTGACACCAAGCAACCCACACCTGCTTCTATTGCAAATATCTCTCCTTCTATTCAAGATAGAGATATGTATTTTGTTTTTCAATAAAGGACAAACGAACAAGCTGTAAGATCATACCAATAACTCCAAATGCCCGAAAATTGTTTTAATCTTGAAGAAAACGGCATCAGTTAAAATTGGACAATTGTGCCACTATTTAGCAGAGATACATTCATTCCCAGATAGCGAGAAGTAACCCTGTTTGTCAGCACACATCACAAAGGACCACTGACCAGTTCGTTGACCTCCTCGTCTGCACCGAGCACTGGTGTCTTGAGGTGGTCGTGGTGTTTGGCAAAAGCCTGGAGTTCGTTCTCGAAGCCGTGGGAGGCCGTGTCGGGCGAGGCGGTGGCGCTCTCGCACTTCTCAAACATCAGAGCCAGGAGCGGGAACAGGGGGTGCCTGCCACACAAGCAAACAATCTTGTTATTTTTTGTTTCTGTAAAGTGTTTTACGGCGCTCGTAACTGCATAAGGTCATATGAGCGCGCAGGACACACCTAATATTTTCAGTTGGTAGGAAATTTTGAATTTTGCACGAGTGGCGGCCGAAGCCTACTCTTATCGATTTTAGACCACCAAGGGATCTTTAACGTGCGCAACTTGCACACGGGCCCTCCGAGATTTTTCGCCCTTGTTCGAGAAGGCTAGGCGTAGATCTTTCCTACCAGAAGATCAGGGGTGTGGCTGAAAGACAGCAGTAAGAAGCCAAGGAGTAGCAGTAGAAAGGCTGCAGAAAGAATCAGGAGCCCAGAGGAAGGGGCAAAGGAGGTGAGGTGGTGGGGGCAGAAAGAGGAGACGAAAGCAGACGACAGAACATTGCTAGAGAGCAGGAAATGAGGTGAAAGGAGACAAATTTAGAGAAGAAAACTTTTCGGTCGCTACCCGGATTTGAACCCGTGACCTTTGAATGAGAGGCCAACACCTTAACCCCTAGGCCACGAGAGCCCCCACAATCTTGTTAGGAGACAGGAAGACAATGTCCATGGGGGAATCAGGGGTGTTGTGCACAGCATCAGCGCCCAGGCAACAAAATTAAGAAGGAAAACGTTTCATATTTTTAAATTTGTTCGTTCTAAAAAAAATAATAATAATGTTCACTTTGTTTTGACTGGATGAGATCAGACAAGTTGAGAGGATCCAACGCCAGCGAAATCTTCAAAAAAAATTTCTGTGGTTTTTCTTTTTAAAAAAATAAATATATAGATCTAGCCTGAATGTTTATGATGCACTTATCAACAAAATTTAAATCACTGGGATTCTTTCTACCTGATTAACTCATTCAGCGCTACAGATGAGAATACTCGCGAAACCTGGGCCCCACCCACACACTAGCGACCAGTGTTCTCACATTCTGTCTCGCTATCTTTATAGAAAGAATTATTCTATCTAGTCAATACCAAGTTAGTTTACTTTTACTAATCGTGATGCATTATGGGAAAGGTCAAGGAGATTATATTTTTTTCTGCTCAAACAGAAATTGAGCATGCTGGTTTGGATTAACTTTCGTTGGAAGACCAAATTACACGTTGCCATAACAAAACTGCCCAGTTTAATAATAATAAATTATAATAAATGACATTTATATATAGCGCTCAACCCCGAATAAAGTACACAGGCTCTGAGCGCTTTACAATACAGTACAACATACAACAGTAACATGAAACGTTGTGTTCTGATTAAAGAAAAATTATTCCAAATATTCATCTTATTAATTTAAAAACAGAAACGACTTCAGCTGACATTTGAATGGATCAAAAGATTTGATTTCTCTCAAAGTACTTGGTAAAGCATTCCAGATCTTTGGGCCTTGGTATTCAAATGCCCTTTCACTCATTGTTTTAAGTTTCATAGATGCTAAAATAAATTTCTTTTTGTCAGCTGATGACCTTAAACTGCGAGTTGGAATGTACAGTCTTAACAGATTTGATAAATATGATACATTTGTGACATATGGTGGCCAACTTGTACACAATCCTTTTCTCAACAGGAAGCCAATGCAAAGTTCGTAACAGAGGTTTAGCAGAGTCTCGCTTTCTTTTCCGTAAAAGTATATGAGGGGAGTTCACTGCTGTAGCACTCAGCACTGAATGAGTTAAGCTTTTTAAAGTTGGCCAGCAAAAGAACATCCCCACTTGACTCATGGGTGTATCGTTCTAATTATTATTAGCAATTCATCATGTCTTGAACGCTCATGATTATCATTCAGCCTCTGCAAGTCCGTGAGGACCAATATATCAGAAAACAAAGAATACACGCATTTTCCAGTGCAAAACTAGACTTCTGTACTAAGAACCTTGTAAGACACACTAGACTCCTTAGTTATGTACGGTACTGGTTGGCAGCTAAGTACATGTAATTTTATTTATAGAGGTAAAGATTTTAACATGCAAACCCTAGCCTTATCGTTCTTGTCGCAAGCAATTCACTTCAGTCCAAATTTTGAGAATGTTCCATTTTTATACCCTCCCAAAGCTCTATCAAAGATGCATCTTTAAACATCACCAAAATACAGGCTAACGTTATGGTCAAGGCTTACAATTTTCTTGCTTTTCGTGATTCCTGATAGGAACAACACAACAACAACTAGTTTTTCGTCTCCTGTGTAAAAAGTGCCCAAACTGACTTAAAAGTGGATTGCTTGCGACCCCAATTTAAAAGTGGATTGCTTGCGACCCCAATTTAAAAGTGGATTGCTTGCGACCCCGATTTAAAAGTGGATTGCTTGCGACCCCAATTTAAAAGTGGATTGCTTGCGACCCCGACGTTATATTGCTCTATCAGGAAGGGAGCCCTAGAAGTCTGGTCACCTGTATATGCTCTGTTTGAAGGCGTCCTGGTTCTCCCCGGCGTCGGTGACCGGGTGCACCAGCTCCGTGTGGATGGTGGTGGGCACCGTGCTGTCTTGACTGGCCAGGGTCAAGAAGCTTTGCTGCATGCTGAGGATGACACAAGATGTAGACAGCGTTCTACAAAGGGCACAGATATATACGGACTTGAACACCTGGCAGAATACGTTTTCTGCTAAATACGGTCTAGCACACACATAGAAAGCACGCACATAGTGAACAGATTTTCAAGTTCCAAATTTTTTCCTATATATATATATATATAAACAATATAAAGCGAAATTTGTAAATAAACAATTTCCGCTGCCTGCAGATTTCACTATGCATACGCTGGACTATATATAAATATAATGTCTTTGCCACATTCATCTTTGTGTACCAACTAAAGAACTGAAATTGTTTGTGCAACAGCTCTCAGTTATCATCAAACAAACTGTACTAAAAAGTAAAAGAGCAAAAAAAAAAAGCACAAAAAAAGCGGTACCTTTCTAATTCTTTACTTTAACTTTTTCTTGCCTCTGTCACCTGAGGCGTTTGTTGCATTGCCTGTTGCATGAATACAATATTTTATCTTATGTTTAACAGAACCCCATTATCCATCTTTTGTCTGGGCCTGCCTCTGCTTTTCCGGTACCTAATATTGAAATGTATAGTATAGGAGCAAGTAGAAAAGTCACCAAAAATATTTTTCAAAGCAGACTTCATTTCTCAACAACTTCCCAGTTAGATCTACGTCATTCAGTCTTACATTAGTTATTATGTGCTTATAGTATCCTTTTTCAATGCACACTGATGTGTTCAGAGAAAGTAGGTCTGCTGTACTTAAGCTTAAGGGCAGGAAAGCCCTAGTCACAAAGAAAATAAATACAAAATCTCATCTAAGACGGCCACCCACGGCCGAGGTGAAAAGTGGCCGTCTTATATACACAGGGGGCTATCTTATACAGTAGCATTATATTGTAAAACTATTGTGGTTTATAATCCGCTGTGATCACCAGACAAGCCAGAATCACGTGAAATAAGTGAACAAACTCAGTGTAGCCTTGTGAGCGTAGGAGAATACGGGAGCACGGGGGGTATATAAACAGACGCGAAGGTTAAACCGGCCTTCCGAGCCACGACTAAAACATAGTCTGAGCAGGGATCGACGCTACTGGTGGGTCGACACAGGGATCGACGCTACTGGTGGGTCGACACAGTGGATGGAGCTCCGGACCTGTACGACTCACACTCATCGTTCCCCGTTCGAAACAGTGAGTATCGAAACCAACGTAGATAGACTAACGAGTAGAATCTAGGATTAGATAGCACTTTATCATCACATTACAACTATTATAATGCAAAATGGAAATGAGAAGTGGCTGTGTGTACATATGTGACTGTCTTACACAGATGAACATAAGAACAGGTTCCATCAACTGTGTAGAGATTAACTCAATGGGAGCTTAAAGACGAAGGACTCGGGATCCTAATCACAACAATACATGCACATTGACCTGTCATGCCCTTCTATATTCTAGTTTTGCTCAACTATTTAAAACAACACTCATCGTACTCTCGATTAATTTATTTTTCTCCACTCAAGCATTAAGTGTAGTAGGTCTTTAACTACAACCTTTCCAATATACTCCACCCCCCACTGCCTTCATATTCCAGTCTTTCTTTCCCCAACTTTAACATCTTGGCACTAGTGCCCGTCTTCGACAAACCAGAATCAATATCATCGGCTGCTGGATTATTAACGCACAATGGCAGACTTGAAATGTAGAAAGGCGTGAGATACACAGCAGTAAAAACATCTTCTACATTTTAAGAAAAAAAAAATTCAGCTAAACGGAAGAATAATTTATGTTACCTGGCCTCAGTTACTCCAACCATTCCCTGAGGGTCGGAGTAGGGAGGAGGAAGACCTTGTTGAATGATAGACATCTTTCCTCACCATCAAACATCTACATGGCTGACCACAATGTCTGTTCCTAGGGAGTCTTCATGTCTTTCCCTGTAACTACTATCGGAGACGGGGACATGGGGTCTTCTTCATCTCTGAATCTTTCATAACTGCGAGAAGAAGAAAAAGAAAAACATTTTAGGATACAAGGTCATCTACAAATTCACATTAAAACAATGCAGGATTTTTAGCTCATCTTAATAATGAATCTTAACTAACTTAAAAGAGACAGAAAAGTAAAAAGATACACTGTCCATTAAAAGATGGTATCGAGCCACCTTTACGCTGTAAGAAAAGCCTGGGACTTTTTGACAAACTGTAAGACAAATGAATGTCTTCAGTAGCAGAGGAATTTTGTTTCTGATTTTCCAGGCGGGTGGTTAGCAAATGCTGTGGTGTGGTTTGCTTATTCTTAGGACTCTCAAACATTTATTGTCCTTACACCTTCTCCTTCTCCTGCTTACAAGTATGTATGTTACGCTTCGTTTTAGTTTTAGTAAGTGTTTTACGGTACTTGCAACACAATAAGTTCATATATGTGCCGAAGATTAGAGGTGCTACA
This sequence comes from Aplysia californica, assembly GCF_000002075.1. Taxonomy (NCBI): domain Eukaryota; kingdom Metazoa; phylum Mollusca; class Gastropoda; order Aplysiida; family Aplysiidae; genus Aplysia; species Aplysia californica. Next base: position 18,250 of record NW_004797637.1, on the reverse strand, counting down.
AGAGAGTAACAAACACAAAAAAGGAGGGGAGATAAAGACGATAGACGTTTGATAGGAAAGAAGAAGCAAACCACACCAGAGCACCCGCCAACCACCCACCGTTACTCTTCAAAACTAGTACCAGCCCCTCTAATCATTGTCACACTTTCTACTGGTGTTGCAAGTTCCATAAAACTCTTACTACTACTATAAAAAAACAACAACAAACAAACAAAATGTAAGGGTTTGCAGTCACAATAATATTTTTATACACCTCTACTAAATATACTTAATCTACTTAGACTAGATCTAGATCTAGTGAATCTACCACCACACACAAGATAGGACCAAGGACCTTGAGGGGACAGTCAAACTCTTAATTGGGCCCTACGCTTTACTCAGCTCCCGCAAAGCAAAGTCCTGGGCCTACTGGGTAAAATTCAAAAGAAGTTCAAAGAGATCTGTTTGAAGGTGTTGTTGCCATCTTTTTTGTTCACAATAATATTAATATAATTGTTTTTTCGTTCTTTTTAAAAATGTTTCTAAAATGTTTGTTTTTTTATAGGAAGAGAGTGAGGTGGGTAGGGGTGGCAGTAGCAACAAAAAACGAATATTATATATAT
>NW_004797637.1:12347-16637 GCF_000002075.1 Aplysia californica | reverse complement strand
GGGGCATCAAAGTGTCATAATCATAATATGTATAAATCTACCTTTTTTATTTGGCCCAACACAACCAATACATCACCTGTCGGCAATTTACCACAAACATTTTTAAAAATATTGTAGACTCTAGATTCTAGATCTAGAATCTAGATCTAGATCTAGATCTAATCTAGATCTATACATCATGTCTTGATCTCTATCTCACTAGCATTTTGGTGTTGATCATTAGTCTAATCAAAAGTCAAAAGCTTCATTTCATTTTCCACATGGCCTAGGCTAGTCTAATTCAGGCCTTTACTTCTGGGAGAGAGAGAGAGAGAGAGAGAGAGAGAGAGAGAGAGAGAGAGAGAGAGAGATCTATTATAAAAACACGCCTCTAACGTACCTACATTTTAACGTAGATCTATGTTAATTAAGCTACAATTAAAATTTAGGCCTAGATTTAGATCTAGATTCTAGATCTACATGCCAAGCGAGTGGCATAGAATCCTAACTTTCTAGATCTAGACAATGTCGTGATTCATCCAAATGGATTTACACCTTCGCACATCACTTGATAAGTGATGTAGACTCAAACTCAAGATTGAATTGAATAGATCTTTTATGACATGATAGAATGATACTGATAGTGATAGGTGATGAATTAGCCTTGGACAACAGCCTACAATGTGTAAATGCCACTGACTATCAGTATCACTCATGCCCCAAACCGGCCCAACTGCAGCCCTAAGTCCAAGACGAAAGTAAAATGCAAAGAAGCCATAGCCTAGCCAAAAAGTAGATTAGATCAAGGTGTCATAATCATCTAGATCTAGATCTAGATCTAATCTAGATCTAGGTCTATGTTGTAAATCTACCGTTTATATTTGGCCCAACCCCACCAATGCCAATGCCAATATATACCTGTCGCCGGCAATTTACCAAAAAATAATTCAAAACATTGATCGAGACTTAATTATTAATATTTTTAGACCCAGTCTATGGTTTCTGAAACCAACCTGTAAAAAAACAACAAAAAAAAGACAAAAGTAAACAAAAAGATAAGGAAGAGTTTGCTGAGTGACACATTCTTTCGTTGAATTCTCTTGCTCTTGTTGGTCGCGCCATTCAGTACGACTTCCAGGCTTCGGCGCCCGACATGAGAACAAGTTCTACATTTAGCCTACTTTTGAACCTCATCATCACAGCTCCTACAACATCTATCAAGTATTTAAAGTCAACGATTAAATTTCCTCGTGCTCTCCTAACCCTCCCAACTGTGAGTCGATCAAAACCAATCTTCCCATGACTGTCCCTATCGAACTCATAAAACTGGTGGGCTGTCAATGCTTTGACACATGTCAATCTCACGCGCAAAGACACTGACAATGCAGGCCTTACCTTATAGTCCGTCGACATTGTCAGTCATCGTCAAAATGGCGTTTCTTGGCCGCTTCGACACTGCCCACTCGCTGACGTCACACGCCAGCCTGACAGCTGAGAGGTCCTCTCTGAAAGCTTTACACAACAAATAAAATCTTTTTACAAGAGATAAAACATTACATTTTAACGGAGTAGATAATTATGATTGGATATGATTTTTTAAAAACTATTTCACTGGTGGAACTCTATCATAACATTTCAAATCAAATTATAAATATTATTTTTATTTTTTAATATCCCAAACTAGGCCTCACAACAAATGTCCGCGCTTTCTGAACTCGTTTTTTCGCTTGTGCATATCGACCTTCAAGATTTTAGTATACAAGGCAGTTTTGATCAAGCTTTCCTCATTCTGAAAAGAATATTATATTTTTTTACAGTAATATGTGTCTCTAAGATACTTAGAAAGCAAAATATGTGAATAAGCAGGGACTAATACCCATTTTTTCTTCGCTATAAACAGAATAGACTGGGCCCTATCGCTCATCTGTCACTCGGAAAAGTTACGCCCATTCCAAATTTAGTACAAACTTGACTGCGCATGCCCAGATTTGCAATGATGTCAAAACAGGGGCAATAAGTGACGTTTCTTTTGTATCTTTTGTTTTGACACGATTGGATCCCTTGCATAAGTAAGACTTTGAAAAAATTATTATTACATGATGTATTATCCATAGATGTACACTATAGGTTTAAAAAGGGGTAACTGTATGGTATTATCTTCTTCTCGATCGCTTCATACTTGAAGTCTGGTAGATCTAGATCTAGGCCTAGATCATAAATTGGACCGTCCTGCTCCGTTCGTCTGTCGGCCCGTAGATTCTATAGTCTACTATAGCATCTCTTTACCTACTTCAAGTGTCATTTATTGCAATAAATGACATGTGTATTATGATTCCAGTTTGTCCTGTTTTATTAAATATACGAGCGTAAATGATCTAATTCAATGTAATAAAGTAATAACGTACTCCAAAAAGTTCTTCTGTTTCTGCTCTGTGCCGATTTAGCCTCGGGGACTGTTCTTGTAGATCTCTAGAATCTAGATTTAGTGTTGATAAGTGGGATTCACACTTCTGAAAAAACTGAACCATTGTTAACATCCTATCTAGGCCTAGCCTTACTGCCGAAACTCAATGAGTTGTCTAATAATGGGCACGTTTTATACGGGAACACCAAACAATTTTAGCCTCACATTCTCCTTATTAGATTCACCTTTGCTTTGATGTAAATAAAAACTGTAATGTTTGTGATTTGCCAACAATTATTTTGTTGTCTAGCCTTCAACTACAACCGTTGAACTGACACCACGACCACTACGACTACAATACAACTACCATAAGCACAACACTCATATGTACCACCACTGCCCCCATTTGCCTAAATAGGTTACAATCATGATGCCCTATAAACTTTCACTACTACTGTCATTACTACGTCCACCCCTGCAGCTCCCACCATTCATTACCACTAGCATCACCACCTCTACAACTACCAATTTACCATTAGTACAATATCACCACTGCCCCTACTAACCATTACAACCACAGTGCCTTATAAACTTTCGTTCTTTGGAATATCATTACTTTTTTAAACCACTACCACTGTCATCACCACCGCCGCAATAATATTACCATCAGTACAATCACCACTATCCCTAAACTATCTGACGACGTGTATTACATATGTACTAGATCTAGATCTAGATCTAGATCTAGATCTAGATCTACTGCTATAATGCTCAAAACGACGATCATCGGAGGATGGTGAGGTGGGGGCGCGGAAAGTACTAGATTCTAACAGTTTTATTTCGACTTCTTTTCAAAATGGATGGATAACTGTTCGCCAAAAGCAAGGCAAACCAACACGCTTTAACTTTAAGATGATACGAAGGAGTACTATATAATATTCTTACGTAGTCCTTGGATGATGCTAATAATAACCCCACTAGCCCATAAACTGATGACGAGCTCCGGATTCCACTGTGTCGGCGTGACACTCACATATCTATAACCAAATTATCATAATATTCCGGTTCCTTCAATTCGTCTCAACAGTTTAAAAATATTTATAAGAACGTTCTTCTTTTTTCTTTTTTCTTTTTTGGTCAATTCCAAGCGTGTGATGGCAAACTATTCAGCTCAACACAAGCTTGGGTCAACTTTGGTCCACTTTTCATCACGCGGAATTTCCTTAAAACTTAAGCTTTTTAGATCTATAGCCTATAAAACGTCAACCTCTTGTTTCAGTAGAGTTTCACGGCCCTTCCAACTGCATAACGAGTGCTTTAGTAGAGGTTTTACGGCGCTTGCAACTGCAAAAGGTCATATAAGCGCCACATAACGAGTGCATGGGACCCGAAGAGTTTGTTGTTTTCAGGTTAGTTCAAGAACGCTCCTGGTTTTACTTTTTTAAGTCGCATTATTGCTTCTTATAAATACATTGTGGTCTTTAATATGAAAATTCAGGTTTAAAAGCAGCAATTTACGTGTTTCGGATTGCACTAGATCTAGATTTTAGATCTAATTACATTTTATTGCGATTGTAACATCAACGGTGTTCGTAAAATTTTAAATCTTGTTTGGATCAACGATGGAGGACAAATTCTTCAAATAATGTGTGCAGTTGAAATGATAAATTCCTTGAGGAAGTTCCCTCTGGTCCCCCCCCCCCCCCAAACGTATGGGCGGTGACCTCTGGGGGTCAAGAACTCCAAGTCTCCTCGTCGGGGAGGGAACAGAACGTTGGCCTTATTCTTGTTGTGAGACACCACACATACACACGCACACACGCACTCACGCACACACACACACGCTTTCACACATACACTTACATATACATGCTCACACGCACACACTCACACACACACACACACTC
>NW_004797637.1:7974-8945 GCF_000002075.1 Aplysia californica | reverse complement strand
CCCCAAAAAAAAAGAAAGAAGTTTCATTCAGATATCTTGATCGTGTCTTTGAGTTCCAAGCCAGTCCATTACTTGATGTTGTCCTCCCCACTCTTCTTCGGTCTGCCTCTGCTCCTTTTTCCCTGGACACTGCTTTGCAGGATCATCTTGGCAGGCCGGATGAACGGGTGATGTGTCCATACCATTGCTGTTTGCGTTTCCTGACCAGAGTGAGAAGCATATGGTCCGATTTCATTTTTGATTCGTTGTTTGACTTCATCATTTATTGTAATGAGATACCAAGGATTTTTCGGAAGCATCTCATTTCCACAGATTTGATCCTTCTTTCAAGATCCTCATTTAAGACCCAGGATTCACATGCTTACAAATTACTGACTTGACCAGGGAACGCATGAGTCTGATCTTTGATCTGATGGTGATATTTCTGTCGTTCCAACTGGTTTTCAGCTTGGTAATTGCTGCTGAAGTTTGCTCTATTCTGGAGATTATTTCTGGTTTTGATCCTTGGTCTGTCACTATTGCACGCGGTATTTGAAGCTGCGTTCGGTCTCAAGCCTCTGATTGTTGACCTGGATGTCTTCTGTGATGTTCTTGTTGTTGTTAGACATCAGTTTTGGTCTTTTCAGCTCTGATTTCCATGCTGTAAGTTGTGGAGGTCTTTTCAAGACAGTCTACTAAGCTGACTACTTCTTGCTCTCAGGGGTGGTGGGTGGACCAAAATTTGGGTGGGGCTTAGGTTGCTTCCAGTTTTTTACCCCCAAATAGCAAGCAATAAGAATTAAACAGTGATGATCTTTCTATACTCACGGTGAGCCACGGCAGTTTGAGAACCATTCAAACGAGAAGAGTTGCCTTTGTTTTCAATCTCTTTGTTCTTAGTTAAATTCTTGTTGATGGTGGGGACGAAACCGATTCACCTCCAAATTTCCTATAATTAGTTTTCGTTCGATATAAAAGTTATAACTGTTAAA
>NW_004797637.1:1984-5387 GCF_000002075.1 Aplysia californica | reverse complement strand
AGTGACGATTCCTGTATTGTGTCTTTTCTTGTGACGATTCCTGTATTATGTCTTTCCTAGTGACGATTCCTATATTGTGTCTTTCTAAAGGACGATTCCTGTATTGTGTCTTTTCTAGTGACGATTCCTGTATTGTGTCTTTTCTTGTGACGATTCCTGTATTATGTCTTTCCTAGTGACGATTCCTATATTGTGTCTTTCTAAAGGACGATTCCTGTATTGTGTCTTTTCTAGTGACGATTCCTGTATTGTGTCTTTTCTTGTGACGATTCCTGTATTGTGTCTTTTCTAGTGACGATTCCTGTCTAATGTCTTTTCTAGTGACGATTCCTGTCTTATGTCTTTTCTAGTGACGATTCCTCTTTAATGTCTTTTCTAGTGACGATTCCTGTATTATGTCTTTTCTAGTGACGATTCCTGTATTATGTCTTTCCAAGTGACGACTCAAATATTATGTCTTCTATTCCGGCTCCAGATGTTTGGGGGTCGTTGGCCTTTTTTAAGTTCCTCTCTAAAATTCGTCTGTAATGAGTTGATCTGCTTCTTCAGCTCATCTTTCGTCCCTCCCTTATGACACTCGCGATATTTGTCTACAATTGTCTGATATGCATAATTTAAAAAAAAATTAAAATTTCTATCACAACAATCATTGCTTTTCACTTTCCAAAGCCCGGGTCAACTCCGATATACATCCATCAGTTCAAGAAGAAAATCTTCTCCTCCTTAGATGGCGCCTGTTGATATGTTCTATTCCCGCTGCAATAACAAATTGAAGTTTGCTCAAAGTATTGATGGGGCACCGACCACACACGCACAAATTGATGGTTTGCGCCAAAAATACATAATTGTTTGGATATACTCGAAATTTTGACATCAATACCTTTAGGATATCAATAACACCCATACACGATTTTTAAAAATGGTAAAATAATTTGACGACAAAAATTTTGCGACAAAATATTTATGCGTGTGTGGGCCACTTAACTCTTAAAGTGTGGTAAAAAATTCGTGGTGCATTTTATTTTCAAATATGTTTTTAATGGATGTATCAGTGTCATCTATACTTTTCACAGCAGTTCGTATCAATTTGTCTTAACTTTTTTTCTCACAACAATTGATGCTGGATTTTAAAAACGCTTTTCTTCATAAATGTTTATAAAATACTAGATCTATAAATCTCACGCGCACTCATATGACTGTATGCAGTAAAACACCATACTAAACTTTAAAAAAACCTAAATAAATCTCCGTCTCGCGAAAAATGGAATTGTTCACAGCACTTCCCGCTTCTCGCACACATATTTTGTATACATACCCATTGGCCCACGTCACAGCTCACCAATGACTCTTTTTAGTGGCAAAACTTGTTAGATGTAAACGAAAATAACTTTATTGTGAACACTTTTTTTTTCACTAAAGGTCCTCAAAACATGCATTCAATAAAGATAGTGTCCCGATTAGAAAAACTCTACGGTCTTGCTTTTCATAGCGATATTGGCCAATTGTTAACCTTTCCAAATCTGCAGAAACCGTGCACCCTCTTGGATTTTTAAAAATTGTGAGGCAGCGTGGCGGAATCAGGCTCTCGTCAATTTTTGGGCATGTAGAGTTATTGGTATCATTGTAAAGCTTGTTCACTTGTCTTTATTTGGATTTTAAAATATCCATTTATCTTGAATACAAGTCGAGATATTTGCAAAAGAAGTAGGTGAGAGTCACCTGTTTTCAGAGGCAAAATTAGTGAGAAAATGACCGCCAAAGATTAGTTATTTCCTTAGCTTAAGAGTCCGTGGTAAAGGAAATTTACATTTTCTTGTGCCTTTAATCAACGTTTTTCCAGAAAAATCCACACAGAAATGAATTCTATAACGGGCATGAAATGTGTTGAGCCAAAAAAAACCAAAAATTTAATAAATATTCACAAACCAGCGGCAAAATGCAAGTTTCTTCACTTTGGTTATTTTGACGAGAGCCTGATTCCACCACGTTGCCTCACAATTAGTACTCGGTATTTCACGGAATTTTCCAGAATACAGCTAACATGTGTTTACACAAAAACTGATCTGTTAAGACAAATTGATACAAGTCATTTTGCGAAATTTGGAGAGTCTGGGTTCGATAGTTGAGGAGATATTTGAGGATATGTTGCGCCACGAATTATTTTTGAAAGGCACAATACCCGCCAGTTCAGCTGGCTTGCAACATCCCTCAGCTCTTTATAGTCTCAACAAAAATCTATCACAAAATCTCTTGTCAAACTCTACATTTGCTGCTTAGATCATTCATTTCTACCCAGTTTGGGGTTTCTTAAATTAAATTTTAAAAATTATTATGGGGGAGGGGCGTAGATTTTAAGTGTTTTACGGCGCTCGCAACTGCATAAGGTCATATTATTATGAGCGCGGGACTTATGAAATATTTTCAGAAGGTAGGAAATTTGGAGCTTTGATCAGGTGGCGGACAAAACCTACTCTTATCGATTTTGGACCACCAAGAGATCTTTAATGTGCGCAACCTGCACACGGGCCCTCTGAGATTTTTCGGTTAGTGGTGTAGACCTTTTTCCTACCATAAGATCAGGGGTGTGGCTGAAAGACAACAGTTTGAGGGAGCCAAGGAGTAGCAGTAGAAAGGCTGCACAAAGAGTCGGGAGCCCAGAGGAGGGGGCAACGGAGGTGAGGGGGTGTGGGCAGAAAGTGGAGACGAAAGCAGACGACAGAACATTGCCAGAGAGCAGGAAAGGGGGTGAAAGGAGACCATTTTTAGAGAAGAAAATGTTTCCGTCGCTACCCGGATTCGAACCCGGCACCTTTGAATGAGAGGCGAACACCTTAACCTCTTGGCCACGAGAGCACCCCAGTTTGATATTTACGTTATGTAAGTAATGTTAAATTTAAATCTAGGGTGTCTAAAAAAAGAACCCACTTACAGGCCAACAACAGGGTAATTTTTTTGCACTAATTTTCACAAAAGTTTGAACAAGCGAAATTGAGCCATGGGGACCTTAAGTTTGGAAATATGAAACATTTTGTGGGGCCTTGCACGGCTGTGTTGTCTGGGCGAACCGCGCTTGAGGCGAACCGCGCTTGATTTCCCGAACACGATGGTCGATTTGTTTTCTTCTTATCGACATCTTGACTTTCCTTTTGTTGAAATTTCTTTTTTCGAAGTTTTGCTGCGACTGGTGCAGATATGACCGAGTTGTTGCCCTTGAAATTTGACCTTTTTGTAGATCCTCTGTACAAAGATGAAACACCCCCCATAAGAATTGCCACCACTCCTTCAGGACGCAATGAAACGGGAACTGAGATGGAAATCTTTAGGTTTTTCTTAAGCACCTTGGTTCACTCCAGAAAATTGTTATAGAAGCAAAGAAAGACGACAAGAGGGAAAGGGGGATCAC
>NW_004797637.1:0-1010 GCF_000002075.1 Aplysia californica | reverse complement strand
GAGACAATATGACCGATTCAACTCGCGACCTTGAAGAAAACGTGTGTTTGATTTATGAAGGTCACTGTCGAACTTAGTTAAAACTCCGACGGAACCAACACATATTGTGTGCGCTGGGCATTACGGTTATGATCAATGGATTAAAAAAATCTCTTGACCGTCTACCGTCTCTACCAACAATCTATGTAAAACCGGGTGCACATTGGCTAGATCGGATCAGGTCGGATCGAGTCGAATCGGTTATACGGGAGTGCCCATTGGGGGGATCGGGTTCGGTCGGCTTGCTAGTCAAATTGAGGGCGCAAATAGGCTATCGTGGCAAAAAACAACAACGATCGCGTCCGCCTCGTCGCCTTTAAAAAAAACGCGTTTGTTTTCAGACGACGAGTCGGGCGATCGACCTGACCCGATCCGATCCCATCCTCAGTGGGCACCTGGTGTAAAGGGAGGCTTCTGTGCACACTACAAATAACCCGCTCGTCCCTTGTCGTGTAAACTGTGACTGCTGGAATGAAAAACCTTGGCCTAGCACAGTGTTATTGAAACCCCCCCAAAAAATATACTGTTCGACTGAAATCGACTGAAACAAGTTGGCAGTGCGCACTGTTTAAATACATGATGTTTGCTTTGTGCATCGTCACCCAGTCCCTGTTTTCTCCCCTCTGTCTTCCCGGCGTCCATGGTGTAGTGGTTAGCCCTCTCGCTGTCGCACGCAGGAGACCCCAATACGATTCCTTAGTGAGAAGAATTCAGGTTTCTCCAGACCCATCCGTCTTTCTGCTCTGATGTTTTTGTATCTCTCTCAGCCCGGGTTAGAGTCTGATAGACAGGTCGAAAGCCCGCCTCCCAAATGATCTAAATGTGAAGCGTGCTGACAAAATGAGTTACTTCCCGCAATCCACAAATGGAGATATTGGCCAAAAATCAACACCAAGGTCAAAGTAGTAGATTTTCTATAGATGCCATATTCCTTATGTATAACATGCCTCTTGATATTTAATAATAATAAT
>NW_004797636.1:828004-828854 GCF_000002075.1 Aplysia californica | reverse complement strand
AGTCTCTCTTAAAATAACAATTATCTTCCCTCTAAATCGCCCACGGACATAAAAATACAACTTCGCACCTTCCGCCTCCAGCCCGTGGCTAGAATACGGCTGCACACTTTCTGCACAGACAGACCGGTGCGTTCATTAGGGGAAACAGTGGGTGTTTGTGTGTGTGTGTGTGTGTGTGGCGTGCGCGTCGGTGCAGGGTGCGGGCGAGAGTGTCAGGATATGCTACTGAACGCGCCGCCAAGTGGTCGGTGGCCTAGACAGACACTGAGGAGACAGCAGTTCACGGCGGGAAAGTTTGTTAGGGGCATAATGAGTCATGTCGTGTGCCAAAATAAAGTTGTCGTTCGTTTTTGTAAGAGTTGTTTGAGCACAAAATTAGGGATGAGGCGAAAATGAAATGGTGAAACGGTACAGGTTTAATGCCCCTATCAACACTATTTTATTAAGATAAATTAAGATAAGATACATCTTTATTCTCCAGATCATGGCACACTGGTTTGGTGTTTCACCACGTGCACACATATTAGGTTATTTAAGAGGCTGGACCTCCGAGTTTAACGTCCATTCTCCAAAAGGACCGAGCAAAGTGGGAAATTCCTGTAAAGTGCCTTTTCCAAGGACACTACGTCAGACTTTGCTGAGGCTCGAACCCCCAAACCAGCAATCTCACGATTACGAGTCCGGTACCCTAACCACTAGGCCACCGACGCCACCAGGGATGAGGCAATCACCCAGGGTCTGGATGTGTCGAGATTGTAGAAGGTGGCGTCCACTGCTCTTACATGTCCTTACTTGACCACTGTGTTGGGGTCACTACAGTCGGAACATGTCCATCTCTGCTCTCACCCCC
>NW_004797636.1:825300-826418 GCF_000002075.1 Aplysia californica | reverse complement strand
ACTTGACATTTGAATTGAAAATCCCCAGCTTTGTTCAAAGTGAGATATCTCTGGTCTTCCTAATCCTATCCAAAGATATGAAAGCAGTCTGAACTTTTCCAATGCGGGACTTTATTATTTCAGCAAATCCATTTGACTCGGTTCTATCGGAGACGGACGTTAAATTCGGAGGTTCGGCCTCTTAAATAACCTAATAGTAGGTACGATAGGGACGTCAAAATAGCACGACAGTGGAGTCAAAATAACTCCCATACACTAATAATACAAAAATTCAATAGTAAAAAAAACACCAAAAAAAGACCAAAAAAACCCCCCACGAAAAACAAAAACAAAAAAACGAAAAAAACCCCCCAACAGAATCGACTTACGCCAAATGAATGATAAGATTGTCGAGGTGATGAATTTGTCTTTGTTTGTTTTAGTAGAGGTTTTACGGCGCTCGCAACTGCATAAGGTCATATATGAGGGCCATTTCATTTGTCTGAAAACATGATAGGTAGACCTAGACACGACGAAGGTACGGAGTTCAAATCCCTGAGTGGTTGTTCTTGCTTTTCGAAAAGTAGGCTTTTACTGTCTCTGTATGCCTGTTCTGTCGTACAACAGTATCATCATCGTCGTTGCTGTTGCTGCTGTTGCTGGTATTTTTGTTGTTGTTGCTGTTGCTGTTATTGTTGTTGTTGTTGCTATTGCTGTTATTTTTGTTGTTGTTGCTGTTGTTTTGTTGTTGTTGTTGTTGTTGCTATTGTTATTGTTGTTGTTGTTGTTGTTGTTGTTGTGGTGGTGGTGGTGGTGGTGGTTATACAGGTGCCCTGAAAGCAGGTCCGGCTGTATTTCTTCAGAAAGAGCGCAAAAAGAACCCAGACCAGGGAGGGAGCACATAGACACGTACACACAACGTGTTCTCAATGTGGAGACCCAGCTCGGATTTGAACCCCAAACATCCGGAAGGAAGAGTAGATGGTTCAACCTGCTGTGCCTGGAGACAGTCGCCGAAACGAAATACAATACAAAGTACTTGCAGAAAGACTGCTGTTCTAAGATGAAAAATAACACTCATGCACACACACACACACACACACACACACACATACACACACACACTCATGCACGCTCAC
>NW_004797636.1:822574-824196 GCF_000002075.1 Aplysia californica | reverse complement strand
CCATGAATAAATAAAATGAATTAATCTAAAAAAAGACAGAAAGGAAGAAAGAAAGAAAATAAACTTATTTTACCACGTATTTAATTAATTCACCTTCCTTCATCACTCATCCCCCGAATACACGAACAAACAAGCAAACAAGCAAGCAAACAAACAAACAAACAAACAAACAAACAAACAAACAAACGAACAAATTAAGAAACACACAAAGAAAGAAAGAAAGAAACAAACAAACAAACAAACAAACTAAAAGAAAGTTAAGTCTATATATCTAGAGCATAGACCAGCTGACAGTTCTAAAATTACTCCGGTTCACAAAATCAATAAGACTCACATATATCGTATGTCGCATATTACAGGCACATAACGGACACAGCCTGTGCATGAATGAAGTTTGTTTCAACTAATCAATAATTTCTGTCCATTAAAAACGGACTAAAGGAAAATTGCATCATGAGTGAAATTTGATAAAACAGCAAGGTATGCTATAGATAGATTGCATTTATGACAGATATAATATGATAAGACAAAGTATAATATTATACCTCTACTATGTCAATATATTCATCAACTGTTATTATTTGACTGAACAGCAATCTTCGGTTTTGGCCACTGGCCACCAGAGTCTGGCTAACTGAAATATAGGCCCTACTGAATAATGAAGAGAAGAAACTCTAGCCTACGGGTTAGGGGTAGAAGTAGGGTTAGGGGCGGGTAAAGAGAGAGAGAGAGAGAGAGAGAGAGATATTGCAGGGGGTGGTCGCTCGTTATGGAAGTGAAGTCCTTGGTGGTGTGGAATTAGAGGTAGAGATGTAAGGATAGGGTTAGGATGAGGATAGCTTGCAGCAACTCGTTGGGGTCAAAAGCCGATTATCCCGTTTGACCGACAAACTTCAAACTATGCCTACCTGTTTTGGACGAAATTAGACGCGTCAAAAATGAAGAAAAGAAAAGGGGGAAAAGTTTCGATCAGACTCAAGACTCGTATTCAGTCCAAATCAAGACGTCAAGATCAAGAATCTAGATCTAGATTCTAGACAGCTAGATTCTATCTATATCCAACAAGAAACAAATTCACTGCGGCACTGTAGTCAGCGGGAATTTTCTCCAAATGTATCCAGTTCAGTGAAATAAAGCAACCGCACCACACGCACCGGTGTAGTAAAATCCTCATTCGCTTTTTATAATAGATCTAGATCTAGAATCTATAACGCACTGGGCGGAGAGGGGAAAGCAGCATAGACAATATAGGCTACCCACTCAAAACAACACCCTTGTCCGCGATGGAAAAAAGCCAACACATTAGGAACACTTAAACATCCACTTAAAAGTGAAAAGGTTCTACATCACATGTCATAGTTAAAGTACAAGAGTGCTCAAGACTCAAGAGACAACACAACACGGATACAGATTCTTGGTGTGCTGTCACTCGCTGACAGTCCATCAACACACGATGTGAAATGAACAGGACGGAATGTGTAACCCCTCCCTCCAAGTCCGGCTGAGCGAGCCTAGCTAACTAAGTTTCCATACGCCTAGTTCACTATAACAAAACTTGTCGTCTCTTCACTTTTCCGCCTGCAGGCGACACACACATACGCACACGCACACACACACACACA
>NW_004797636.1:804421-805433 GCF_000002075.1 Aplysia californica | reverse complement strand
CGGCTATGGGTCCTGTGCATCTTTCTTGGCGAGTTATTATCGTTGCTGTTTACCTTTGTCTTTTCTCATATTGTCATAATCTTTTACACAATGTAGGCCTACCGTGTTCAGTGATCACTTGGGGAAGAAATCCCACTTCTGTTATGTAGCAGTTTGGCACTTAAACCGTCGCACACGGAAGACGTGAGTTCGATTCTCGTGTTGTTCTTCTCTTTGTCCAGATGCCATCAACTAAACACAGACCTCATTCAAAGTAAAACCAAGCTGTATTGTGAACGAACGTGAAAGCAAGCAAAGCAAGTCCTGCAGGTTCATACTCATATTATGACTGTATACAATTAAAAGCGCCGTAAAACTCTCACCAAATTGAAACTGAAACAGTTCTCAGGTCAGTTCCATGATAACATTAACAATATGTGCCACACAGAGTACGCTCATTCACACAGTGATGAATTTTTCAAGGGAGGGAAGCATGTATATATATATATATTATTGCTACGCTTATATTTCGGTTACTTCCCTTGAATAAACGCAAGCTTTCCCTTTGGTTGATAAGAAGCTGGGCTGTGTGGAGCGCTAATCAGCTTTTCTCTTTCGTTGTACGAATCTCTATTCCTATTGTTTGTCCAATCAAAGATGTTCCAAATTACATATTTAAATAAGCCCTATACAGGCCTGTTATAAAAAATTAGCCTAATAAATACGAGGTACCCGCGATATGTGGTGTAGCGGTTAGGTCCGATCGCATGCAAGCCTAGAAAGTTGAGTTCGATTCCTGAGTGGGGAGAAATTATTCTAACAAGGATCTTGGTCTTTTTGCTGGGATGTTGTATCCTTCTCAGCTCGGGTTCGCCCTCGGAACCTACATTATAGCTGTCTCCTAAATGATTTAAATTGTGTCGATTTAATTTTAAAAAATTAGTAGAGGGTTTTACGGCGCTCGCAACTGCATAAGGTCATATGAGCACCAAGGGGTGGGTGTCAACAGAGAAGTCTTTACAGGGAATCAGAC
>NW_004797636.1:792857-804135 GCF_000002075.1 Aplysia californica | reverse complement strand
CTGCAAAGTGCTGATAGTCATTCATAGTTTGATTCATTTGTTTAGGTGTCTATAAGAGGGAGGGGATAATTGCTGCACGGTATGATTTTTTTATTTTTACTTGTTGTAGATAGGGTCGTAGGTTTTAGGGTCGTGGTAACGTAATCACGTCGATAGGTGCATAAAATGCGTACATTAAAAAAAATGAAGACAGTTATTCTAATTAATAGAATATGTGCCTGTGGGGTTCGACGCTGCAAGGTAACAGAGACCGGAAAATAAGTTTTAATTAGTTGTTTTTTTAAAGTGTTTTACGGCGCTTGCAACTACATAAGGTCTTATGAGCGTGCGGGACACAATTAAGGCTTACACACATTAACCTATCCGTATGCCTGGGGTCATTTTGTACCCCAGGCCCCAGGGACTGTATTCTTCACATTTACGAATACTTCTTGTGCGAAGATCTCTTTGAAACTTTCAGTATTTCTCAAAAAATCATTTTGACAGACTGCTATGCAAAGCGTACGGGCGATAGGATTAACAAGTACATTTCCTCTTTGGAGAGTGGTGGCAAAGAGGTTCAAATGATCGTAAGGATACGATAGTAAACATTTTCAGTTGGTAGGACATTTTGCATTTTGCCCGGATGCCGGCCGAAGCCTACTTGTATCGATTTTGGACCAACAAGGGATCTTTAACGAGTGCAACTTGCACAGGGGACCTCCGAGATTTTTAGACCTTGTCTCGAGAAGGCTATGGCATAGATCTTTCCTACCTTAAGATCAGGGGTGTTGCTGAAAGACAGCAGTAACAAGGAGTCAAGGAGTAGCAGTAGAAAGGCTGCAGAAAGAGTCAGGAGCCCAGGGGAGGGGGCAAAGGGGGATGGGAGCAAAAAGTGGAGACGAAAGCAGACGCGGACAGAACATGGTTACAGAGCAGGAAAGGATGTGAAATTACACCCTTTTAGAAAAGAAAATAGATAGATAGATAGATAGATAGATAGATAGATAGATAGATAGATAGATAGATAGATGGAGAGACATGCAGATAGATAGATAGATAGATAGATAGATAGATAGATAGATAGATAGATAGATAGATAGATAGATAGATAGATAGATAGACAGACATGCAGATAGATAGATAGATAGATAGATAGATAGATAGATAGATAGATAGATAGATAGATAGATAGATAGATGGATAGATTGATAGATAGACAGACATGCAGATAGATAGATAGATAGATAGATAGATAGATAGATAGATAGATAGATAGATAGATAAATAGATAGATAGATAGATAGATAGATGGAGAGAGGGAGAGAGAGAGAGAGCGAGAGAGAGAGAGAGAGAGAGAGAGAGAGAGAGAGAGAGAGAGAGAGAGAGAGAGAGAGAGAGATCCAAAAGGAGAAAATATAAATACGTCTATAGAGAGCAGCAAATTCTAGTTGTAATCTTATTAACAAAGGTGAAAAGATCAAACGAGTTCAACAGTTTAAATATCTAGGTTACACGATAACGTCTGATACCAAATGTTTCACAGAAATAAAACAGAGAATTGCAATGGCCAAGGCTGGTTTCAATAAAATGAGCCCAATCCTGAAAAATAGAAACATCTCAATGCCCATCAAAATGAAAGTTCCGAAATGCTGTGCATTATCAACCCTTCTATATATGGCTGTGAATGCTGGACAATCACTAAATACAGTGACAATAAAATAGTAGCAACAGAAATGTGGTTTCTTAGGAGACTGGTAAGAGTATCGTGGAAGGAAAATAAATCAAATGAGGTAGTGCTTGATGAAGCCCACGTGGGACGCTCAAAGTTAAAAACAATCAGGAAACGACTAATGCAGTTTTTGGGTCACCTGAATAGACATTAAAGGGTCTTGAAGATCTAGCTCTCACTGGCAAAATTTTAATTGAAGGCAAACGAGGCAGGGGTAGGCCCAGATTTCGAACAATCTACTTGGGGAACCTATACAAATGGGTAACAGGGAAAGATCAGGGAAACGTAGCTTTTTTTTAGAGCTTCCCAGCAAAGGAATGAATGGAAAACCATGATCGCCGATGTCTGTCGCAGATCTGGCACTGGATGATGATGATTATAATGATTCTGAGAGAGAATCAGATGAAATTAGGGGTATACCAGATGCTGGGTTGGGGTAAGGATCTCTCTAAAGATGTGGAATATTGTGGAAAGACACCAAGTTCCATTTTTGAATTCCGAACATTTGTTTCTTGGAGTAAAATAGGGAATACCCTGAATGTTCGACAAAAGTGTGCTTTCCCGTGCGGTTTGTAGGACAATAATATTATAACAATGTGTATTTAATTTGTTGAATTGTTGAGCCGGAACTGTACCACAAAAAGAGGAGACCTATCCGTAGAAATCGCGTCATGGTTACCACGTGATGCCCTTCTCGTTCATGGCGAGAGTACTCGGACATCATGGCGACGTTCGCTAAATTCAATGACCAACTGAAAGATATAACGGAGGGTTGGTCGAAGTGGCAGATCGCTGCTTGTGTAGGAGCACCGATTGCACTGGGCCTTGCTGGCTTATGGTATTACAATCGGAGCAAGTCTTCAAACAAGGCGTCGCTTGATCTATCAGGCGGCGACCTCACAACAAAAGGGGATCATGCCGAATCGAAGACAAAATCCAAGAATGCACAGAAAGTGAAACCACCCCAGGCACAGGTAGATCTAGATTTCTTGCACGACTAAATCTAAGGCTCGAAATCATTATGAGCCTATTTCTCACAGCCAATGCTGCGTCATTCACCTGTAGATCTAGTAGATCTATGCACTGCTGTGTGTACATAGATTTAATAATCAAGCATCCCAAGTCAAGTAGGCTGGCCTACTGTTTTTGTTTTTTTCACCTTGAACTTGAAACTGTCTTGAGTTGAAGTTGTTGTTACACACACGAATCTGCAGTTAGCACCTGCCTCAAGCACACCTCTGTGGGGAGGACTTCCATAAGGAGGGACCACTATGAGATAGAACAGAATTGAGGGCTAGGGGTAGGGGTAGATCTAGGGGTAGGGTTAGGCCTCTTCTGTATTGTGTTTGATGGGGTGGTCGCTCGTTACGGAAGTCCTTCCCCTCTGTGATTGGCTCAAACATAGATGACGTAGATATCTATTTCTGCCATCTATTTTTGTCGTCTTCCTGGGTTTCCCCCAAGACTTTTGGGTTTCCCTCGCCAGTAGCCTTATAATACAGACCCGGTACGTGAAATCTTTTGTGATTTCGGAAAGTTTCAGCACCCTCTTGGCTGAGGGTAGACAGATCTAGGTTCTTCTAGGCCTTGATCTCTATGATCTAGATCTAGATTAGATCTAGACAGACAGACATAATTGATTGATCTAGATTTAGATCTAAAATCTAGATCTAGATCTAGACTCTAGTTTCGAGGCCTTGATTCTATATCCTAGAGTTTAGATCTAGTTTAGATCTTGCTACTATATTAGATCTAGATCTAGATCTAGATGGGCAAGACTTGGATTCTAAATGAAGACTGCGGATGTCTTTTCGATGAACAGTCGTTTCCATTAGATTTTTTTTTACAGTATAATGGCACAGTGTAAAATGTTCACCTGTCTAAGGCAGCTATTTTTCTCTTAATATGGGTGGGCATCTTAGACAATTTCTTACTGGATCGATGACAAGACAATTTCCACTATATTTCCAGATTTCTGGATTGTTTTTTTAGTTTAGAAGTATCACAGTAAAAAATCATACCTGCACATTAATATAGTGAAGTGGAACGTTTAAATTCCTTCCTTTCTCTATATTATAATTATATCCCCTCCTTTTTTTTTTTCGTTCAAGGGTCGCCAAGAGCTGGCTCAACTGGCTAAAACCAAGGGCAACAAATGTTTCAAGGAAGGCAAGTATGAGGAGGCCATTGCCTGCTACACAGAGGCCATCAAGACCTGCCCACCGGACATCAAGGCGGACATGTCTACATTCTACCAGAACCGAGCGGCAGCCTTCGAGAACTTGGTGGGTTTTTTTCTAGATTTTTTCCCCCCTGGCTAGATCATTGGTTTTGATGATACACTTGTTTTCTTTGTTGGTTGTGTTACGGTTGTTAAATGTGACCGTTGGGTCTTACTGTCTTATGTCCAGTTTGTTGCATCTGTGGTGTAGGGGTTTATAAAAGCGCTTCACCTTGGCAGACAGAGGACCCGAGTTCAATTCCTGTGTGGGAAGAATTTTTATAGAAAATTTATGTTGATCTACTGGCATGTTGTATCTGTCTCTGTCTGAATTGGGGTATATTGATGGGGCATCGAAGCACACCTCTTGTCAATTGGGGCATAAAACACCTATGTAAAAAAAGAAAAAAATTGGCATGTAGCAAATTTTTGTGTGTGGAATGTTTGAAACTTTTGGTAAATATTGATCAGAATGGAAAGATGTAATGAAACACGGAAAGATCTGTATTTAGACTTCATTTAACGCTTCCCAGGAAGTTGTTTCAGAATGCTAGATATCAGGTCTGCTGGGGTTAATATAGATTGTAAAGCTCATAGAGCTTGCTGTTGAGCGGGAATTTTTGCTATAGATACAAATGCCATCAATTATTAGTTATTATTTTTGATAAAGTAAGACAGGTTCTTAAATGCAATTCTCTTATAGAGGTGTTTCATAATAATAATAATAATAATAATAATAGCATTTGTGTAGCGCATATCCCGCTCAACTGCAGGCTCTAGGCGCTTTACACTATATTATTACCCCAGCAGACCATAGAACACTCTGAAACATTCTCAGCTTCCCGAGAAGCATACAGTACGAGCAGCTGATTAAGCGCTCAAACACTAACGAACTGACAAGATCTTTAGCTGTCTATAGCCGGGTACCCATTCCCACCTGGGTGAAGTGAGGAAAATTCGTTTAAAGTGCCTTTCCCAAGGACATAACGTCGGGCCCCTGACGGGATTCGAACCCACGACCTTACGGTTGCGAGTCCGAGAGCCTTACCGCTAGGCCACCGACGCCACATGAATTTTTTGTTTCTTTTTATTTACAGAAAAAATTTCCAGAGGTTGTTGAAGACTGTGATTCTGCGCTTGAGCTCAACCCCAGATATTCCAAAGCCTTAGCTCGCAGGTCCAAGGCGAGAGAGCAGCTTCAGAAGTACAGAGAGTCCTTGGAAGGTCAGTTATTTTTGACTGGTGCCTTTATTGAGAACATCCCAAACTACCCAAATGCGTGTCAAAGCGTTCGTCTTTTTGTAAATTCGTGTGTGAACCGACAGCGTACGTTGGGGTGTGACTGTGCAGTCATACGTTTATGTAACATTTAGTACGTTTTTGAGGGTCTGAGCATGGAAGCTCGTTTCTGTGATGGAAAATATGTATTCTTTGCTTTCTAGTATTGCTTGTCCTGAACTTACAGAGGCGGAAGAAAAGTTATGAATTTTCAAGAGTGGATTCGTCAATAATTATGAGAACGGAGTCTGTTAGTCGACTGGAGTTGACCTTTTCTGACCTACTGTGTTGCAAGTGCCGTAAAACTCTTGACCCCCCCAAAATAAAACAAAAGAAACTCAGCTTAGAAAATACTGAACTCACCAGCAAATGTCTTGTGTCATTTGTGAAGTTTTTGCTCGTGTTATGTCCTCAGATATCACCAAAGCTTGTTTGATCGAAGGCTTCCAGAACCAGACCTACCTCCAGGCGGCCGACCGCGTGCTCAAGACGCTGGGCAAGTCGAAAGCTGCCACCGAGTACAAGGTACGGGCTGGTGGCTCCCCCTGTGGGTTATACCCAGAGGTCTGGGGGCGGAGTGGTAGACACTGTCAGTCAGTGGCAGGAATGTTTGTTGCTGCTGTTTTGGTTTATGTCTTTAGTACTTTCCGTTTTTGATTGCTGCAGTGTTTCTTGTGTCTGATCCTATATCTTAAAGACGGTCTGTGTTGAGGTTTTCGAGGCTACATCTGTTAAAAATTTGTTAAAAAGTTTTTTTTCTTTGTGTTCTTTGTCTCGTCTCTGGTGGTAGGTGGTTGAAGAGCACCACTGGTAGGTCCTAGTCCGTTTCTTTTCCTCTGTCTGTCTGTCTGTCTGTCTGTCTGTCTGTCTGTCTGTCTGTCTGTCTGTCTGTCGTGTCTGTCTGTCTGTCTGTCTGTCTGTCTGTCTGTCTGTCTGTCTTTTCCTCAGCACTAAATAATCTTTTTTGTGTGGATATGCTTCTCTTTATTCAAACATACTGTAGACCTGCATGTTTGCCGACAATCGTCTGAAATCCGACAATCGCGACCCGACCCGCGAGCCAGCCGATGCTATCGCAAGGCTCACCTGTACTAGTCAATGTGCGAAGTCCGAGGCCTGGCTGACTGCCAGCGCCCCCTTTTTCTCCCGTCGGCTTTGTCGGCACTTTCGTTTTCGTGCCGACTGCCGACGTCGGCGTTTCCGACATAAATGTTGAAACCTGAGTAGAAATGCGAATACGAAAAAGGACGACGACCTAAATTATCTACTTTCAGTTTCGTGCTCGAGCGGCCATTTTGAATTTCGTTTGTTGACTGATTGTTAAGATCATGAACTTCCTTTTTTGGCCTAGGGTTAGGGTTAGGTCTCTTCTTTATTGTTTGTTGGGATGGTCACTCGTTACGAGGTAGTACTTCCTTTTATGACACCCACAAAAGCTCTTATTGGGGAGGGGAGGGGGAGGGGCGCGCAAAATTTTCAGACAATCTGGTTGAGGCTCACATGCAGGTCTAATACTGTTTAATCTGTCCCGACACTAAATGAAGATAATTTTTTTGTATTGATGTAGGCGTACTTTTAAAAATTTTATTTTTTTTACTGATAGAGAAAAAGACTGAAGTGTTAAGGAAAGCAACTGTTGTTTAATATTATTTTCTTTTGGTGTGTCTCAGGTGAAAAAACCAACCAACCCCTCGACATTCTATGTAGAGAACTACCTGGCAGGCTTCGTCAACGACCCCGTGGCCTTGGGTTTTCCCGTCGTGGATCAGGACAACCTGAAGGAGATGGGGATCACGGTCAAGGAGAACATCGGGGAGAACGGCGCTGTGCTGCTGGAGAAACCTGGGTAAGTCTTCGGTTGGTCGGGTGCTTCGGCGTACGCTGCTGCACAGCGCTGAACCGGCAAACAAGGGGTCCCTTCTCTTGCGGTACTATGGACAGTCGGGCACTAATGGCCCAACTCTAAAGCTTTCTGATGCCGGATTTTTGAACATGTTGTAGAACAGAATCACCAACGCAGTGGGGCAATACGAAGATCTATTGACCACAGTAAAGAGACGAAAACTAAAATGGTATGGGCATGTCACAAGATCCACAGGAGTTGCCAAAACAATCCTGCAACGAACCGTACAAGGAAAGAGAAAGAGAGGAAGACAGAGAAGGAGATGGGAGGACAACATTACAGAGTGGACAGGAAAGACGATGGGTGACAATCTGAGGAGAGCAGAGGACAAAAATAAATGGCGAGAGCTGGTTTTCAAATGCAGTGGTGCCCCAACAGTTGCCCTAACCACGCGATAGAAGAAGAAAAAGAAGAAGAAGAAGAAGAAGAAGAAGAAGAGGATCAAATGCATCATCTGAGTGAAAAGTAAAGGAAACTTGAAGAAATAGAGAAATGTTTTTTGAGCGTCGACTTTGACTTACAATTAAAGTAGTCTTTCATATGTTTATTAAACAGGTTTTTTTTGCCTTTTCTTTGAAAAATGCTTTTTGAAAGATGGCCCATCTGTGCCCGACACCATCAACGTCCTGTGATCCTCACTGCTTTAGTGCATGTACATAAGGATAGCAATGGAAAAGGAATACGGGAATACACTTCAGTGTGCACCTAACACTATGCTGCGTGTCCCAAGTGACCGAAGTGGTATTGATGTCGAAGGTGTACCTTAAATGAAAAAATATTGTTGTTATTGATATTTTTATTCATAATGTCCTCAGAGCGTTTGAACGAGCCGACATTATTATTTATATTGTTATTATTATTGTTATTCTATTATTGTTATTGATATTTTTATTCATAATGTCCTCAGAGCGTTTGAACGAGCCAAGGCGTGCCTGTCCAGCAAGGAGTACGACCAGGTTGTGTCGCTGTGCGACGAGGAGCTGTCGGACGAGAGTAGCTCCTCCTATGTGTCGCAGGCGCTGCTGCTCCGCGGCACCATGAGGCTCCTGCAGGGCATGGGGGACGCCGCCTTCGCCGACCTTGACAGGCTCGGGGGGATGGAGGGTGTCTCTCCGTCTGTGAGTAGTACCGGAAGAATTTGGTTGGCGGGTGGGTGCTTTCTTATCTGGTGTGGTTTTCTCCTTCTTTCCTTTCAAACGTCTATCGTCCTTATCTCTCCTCCTTCTTTCCTTTCAAACGTCTATCGTCCTTATCTCTCCTCCTTCTTTCCTATCAAACGTCTATCGTCCTTATCTCTCCTCCTTCTTTCCTATCAAACGTCTATCGTCCTTATCTCTCCTCCTTCTTTCCTATCAAACGTCTATCGTCCTTATCTCTTTTCCTTCTTTTCTTTGCATGTTGATGCTCTCTTGTAACACCTCTGGTCTTTGACACTTTTAGAACCTAGTTGTGTTGCAAGTGCAGTGAAACTCTTACCAAAACTAAACTAATCGTTTGATTTTTGCTTCCTTTTCCTCAGCGCTACGTGACCATTTAGGTGTACATGTGCCCTTTTTTCTTTTTTCTCCTACTCAAATCTTCTGTAAAGGGGTTAGTGTTGCGGGTGGTTGGAGGGCACCGCTGGTAGATCTTTGTTGTCTTTCCCCTCATACATTTCTGTCTATCTGTCTTTCTTCTTCTCTGCGCTATGTCGATGTGGCTGCTACTTTGTCGATGTGGTTCTCTTTACTCAAAACTCAATACTCATGGGTTATTTAAAAGAAAAATTTTAATTACATTTTTTTTTTTTCATTTATCTTTAGCTTTTTTCCCCCTTCTTTATCCGTAGCTACAAGCCTCTGCACTCATCCGAGCCGGCTCCCTACAGATGCAGAAAGACGCGAGCGAGAATGCGTTGTCGTATTTTGAAAAGGCAGAGTCTGTGGACCCCAAGAACTCTGATGTCTTCCATCACTTTGGCCAGGTGAGGGAGTCAACCTGTCCTGTCTGTTTCAACGCTGGCTTGATTATTAGTTTGTTTGTGCAAGTGAGCTGTGCGTAAGACATTGTGTCTTTGTCTCTTGTGACTTGCAACATGTTTGTTTGTTTGTTTGTTTGTTTGTTAGTTTGTTTGTGCAAAGGAGTTGTGCACACCCCCCGGGGCAGTACCGCTGACTGTAGTGTCTTTAGGCCATTCCCAAAGGGTGGACATATCTCGTTCAAGCACAGTAGAATTGTAAATGGGCTGATTCATCATGTCACGCTCATAACTGTGCCTGATCTACAACAGGGAACTGCTGCTTCTTCTTTCCTGATCCTTACTATCGTCATTTTCCTCTACTTCTTTTGTATGTTTGTCACACTCTTGTGACCTGCTGTTTCCGGGGCGCCTTGATAGTCGAAGCAGACCTTGTGCTGTTGAAGCTAGAGAGGTGAGCAGAGTAAGTCTGATTCCCTGTAAAGACTTCTCTGTTGACACCCACCCCTTGGCGCTCATATGACCTTATGCAGTTGCGAGCGCCTAAGCAGTGGTTAGGCCCTTCACTGTCACTCATAAGAGACTAGAATTCAACACTCTAGTGGGGAGAACTTTTTATTGAGGATCCCGGTTCTCTCTCTTTTGTTTTTTTTCTGCGACCTTGTGACCATCTCAGCCTAGATTTTCTCGCTTAGGCAAGATCAGAAACCCGCCCAACTCCTCGGGGCGGTGCCACTGACTGTAGTGTCTTTAGACTTTAGGCCATTCCCAAATGGGGGACATTTCTCATTCAAGCACAGTAGAATTGTAAATGGGCTGATTCATCATGTCACGCTCATAACTGTGCCTGATCTACAAGAGGGAACTGCTGCTTCTTCTTTCCTGATCCTTACTATCGTCATTTATTCTCTACTTCTTCTTTTGTATGTTTGTCACACTCTTGTGACTGGTTATTTCCGGGGTGCCTTGATAGTCGAAGCAGACCTTGTGCTGTTGAAGCTAGAGAGGTGAGCAGTCTAAGTCTGATTCCCTGTAAAGACTTCGCTGTTGACACCCACCCCTTGGCGCTCACATGACCTTATGCAGTTGCGAGTGTCGTAAAACCCTCTACAAAAAAACACAAAAAAAACCAACAAAAAAAAAACCGCCCCGTAAAAGTTGTAGATTGTGTTGATGGGGATGTGAAAACACCCGCGACCAATAACTTGGCTAAATGGTCGTGTGGATTTATTTCTCTTTACTTGAAACTACCAAACTAACAAGTCTTGTGTTTTCTTTTGGTTCTCAGCAATTGCTGCAGCTGGAAAAGTTGGACGAGGCCATCAAAAAGTTTGACACGAGCATCGAGCTCTCCCCAGATTTCCCCACCTCCTACGTCCAGAAGTATTATGCAGGTGAGGGCTTTTGTCTGAAAATATTGTGTGTGATCACTAGTATTGTTTAGGTGTGTACGTGTGTGTGTGTGTGTGTGTCCTAAAATATTGTGTGTGATCACTAGTATTGTTTAGGTGTGTACGTGTGTGTGTGTGTGTGTGTGTGTGTGTGTCCTAAAATATTGTGTGTGATCACTAGTATTGTTTAGGTGTGTACGTGTGTGTGTGTGTGTGTGTGTGTGTGTGTGTGTCCTAAAATATTGTGTGTAATCACTAGTATTGTTTAGGTGTGTACATGTGCGTGTGTGTGTCCTAAAATATTGTTTAGTGGGTGGTTGGCGGGTGCTCTGGTGGGGTTTGCTTCTTCTTTCCTATCCAACATCTATCGTCCTTATCTCCCCCCTTCTTTTTAAAAAAATGTTTGTTACTCTCTTGTAACACCTCTAATCTTCTGGCGCTCATATGACCTTATGCAGTTGTGAGCGCCGTTAAAATCTCTACTAAAACTAACTAAAAAAACCCACTCTGTGTAGGTGTGTGTGTGTCTAAAAGTATTGGCGTGCCCAAAAGCATAGTGTGTATGAATATGTGTCTCTTACTACAAATATTGCGTAGATGAGTGTGTTTGTCCAAAAGTATTGTGCAGGTCAGTGTGTGTCCAGAAGTGGGTGGTTGGAGGGTGCTCTGGTAGGGTTTGCTTCTTCTTTCCTTTCTAACATCTATCGTCATTATCTCCCCTCCTTTTTTGTGTTTG
The DNA here is from genome assembly GCF_000002075.1 of Aplysia californica. Lineage (NCBI taxonomy): Eukaryota > Metazoa > Mollusca > Gastropoda > Aplysiida > Aplysiidae > Aplysia > Aplysia californica. The sequence goes on along the minus strand of NW_004797636.1, from coordinate 792,938 downwards.
TTACTCTCTTGTAACACTTCTAATTTTCGGCATTAATATGACCTTGTTGTGTTGCGAGTGCCGTAAAACTCTTAGTAAAAC
>NW_004797636.1:791609-792757 GCF_000002075.1 Aplysia californica | reverse complement strand
CTCTGTGTGTTTCTGTCTATCTGTGTGACCATTTTTTTTTCTCTTGCTCTTAATGGCAGTTATTGTGTGGATTTGAGTCTTCTCATCAGCCAAGCAAACGTCTCTTGAACAATGAGCTCTGTGGGTGGTTGGCGGGTGCTCAGGTGTGGTATGCTCCTTCTTTCTTGTCAAACATGTATCGTCCTGTTCTCTTCAGTTATTGTGTTGTCACTCTTTTGTAACACCGTTGCGGGTGGTTGGAGGGTGCCACTGGTAGGTCCTACATTTTTACTTTCCATCTGTTGTTTCTGTCTGTCTGGCTTACTTTTTTCCCAGCCCTAAATGACCATTATTGTGTCGATGTGCTTCTCGTTTCTCAGACAAGCAGACAAACAAAGTAACACCTCCAATTGTCAGCATTAATATGACCTTGTTGTGATGCAAGTGACTTAAAACTCTTACCAAACATAAAACAAACAAAAAGTGAGTGGTTGGCGGGTGCTCTGGTGTGGTTTGCTCCTTCTTTCCTATCAAACGTCTATCGTCCTTATCTCTCCTCCTTCTTTTTTATGTTTGTTACTCTCTTGTAACACCTCTAATCTTCTGGCGCTCATATGACCTTATGCAGTTGCGAGCGCCGTTAAAACCTCTACTAAAACTAACTAAAAAAACCCACTCTGTGTAGGTGTGTGTGTGTCTAAAAGTATTGGCGTGCCCAAAAGCATAGTGTGTATGAATATGTGTCTCTTACTACAAATATTGCGTAGATGAGTGTGTTTGTCCAAATGTGTTGTGCAGGTCAGTGTGTGTCCAGAAGTGGGTGGTTGGCGGGTGCTCTGGTGCGGTTTGCTTCTTCTTTCCTTTCTAACGTCTATCGTCCTTATCTCCCCTCCTTTTTTGTGTTTGTTACTCTCTTGTAACACTTCTAATTTTCGGCACTTATATGACCTTGTTGTGTTGCGAGTGCCGTAAAACTCTTAGTAAACCTTAATAAAACTAAGAACTCTGTGGAGTGCTGGGAAGGAAGAAATAATGTATGTTGTGGCGGTTGGTTTCAGTTCACCGTAAGGCCATCGTGACAGAGGACCTGTCTCTGCTGACCAAGGCCAAGACCGGCTTTGAAGAGACCATCCAGAAGTTCCCGCAGTGTAGTGATGCCCTCATCTTGT
>NW_004797636.1:788964-791102 GCF_000002075.1 Aplysia californica | reverse complement strand
CCCTCTCCCCAAAAGGGGGGGGCCCATAAACTTTTTTCACCCCCCCCGGGGTTTTTTGTGGGGGGGGTAACTTTAAAATGCGCGGCCCTACCCCGGGCGGGGGGCCCGTGGGGGGGGGCGGGTGGGTTTTTTTTTCCCCCACCCCAAAAAAAGAAAATCTTTACCCCAACTTTTTTTTGGTTTTTTGCCCCCCTTTGGGGGAACTTTTTTTTTCCGGGGGGCCCTTTTTTTTTTTGAAACCAACTCTTTTTTTTTTTAAGCCTAAAGGGGGGAAAACTTAATTTTTTTTGTTTCCCCCGTTTGGGTTTTTTTTTTTGAAAACCCCCCCCCTTGGGGTTTTATATGCCCTTTTGGGGGGGGGGGGGCCCAAAAAAAACTTTTCAAAAAAATAAACTTGGCCCCCCCGGGGTGGGAACAACCCTCTCACAGTGTGTGTGTGTGAGTTTCTGTGTGTTTCTCCCCCCCCCCCCCCCCCTTTTAAAATGTTGATAAGATCGCTACATTGGTGCTTCAAGAGCATTAGCAACCTGAAGTGAATTTTATTTGAATCATGGTGTCAATAGAAAGAGAGGAGGAGGTGGAGTCAGAGGACGGGGATGATGATGATGATGACGATGACGATGATGACATGCCACCGCTGCTATTGCTACCAATGATAAAGCAGATGAAGAAGTCGACAAAGAACCCTACTGTCCTGATTAAGTATTTTCAACGATCCTTGGTGTATCCTCTACAGGCACTCAGTGACCAAGGCAACTTTGCAGACGCTGAGAAATTCTTCAAGAAGGCACAGGAAGTCCAGCCACGCAATGCCAACAATGTTGTTCACAGGGGGTGAGTTTTAGACTGCTTTGGGTTATGGGAGGGAGAGGGGTAGGGGGGGGGGGCATCTTAGTTAGTCTGACAGTGTTGGGTGGTTGGAGGTTGCCACTCGTAGATCCTACTTTGTTTCTTTCCTCTCTGTGTGTTTCTGTCTATCTGTGTGACCATTTTTTTTTCTCTTGCTCTTAATGGCAGTTATTGTGTGGATTTGAGTCTTCTCATCAGCCAAGCAAACGTCTCTTGAACAATGAGCTCTGTGGGTGGTTGGCGGGTGCTCAGGTGTGGTATGCTCCTTCTTTCTTGTCAAACATGTATCGTCCTGTTCTCTTCAGTTATTGTGTTGTCACTCTTTTGTAACACCGTTGCGGGTGGTTGGAGGGTGCCACTGGTAGGTCCTACAGTTTTACGCTACATCTGTTGTTTCTGTCTGTCTGGCTTACTTTTTTCCCTGCCCTAAATGACCATTACTGAGTCGATGTGCTTCTGGTTTCTCAAACAAGCAAACTAACAAGTAACACCTCCAATTGTCAGCATTAATATGACCTTGTTGTGATGCAAGTGACTTAAAACTCTTACCAAACATAAAACAAACAAAAAGTGAGTGGTTGGCGGGTGCTCTGGTGTGGTTTGCTCCTTCTTTCCTATCAAACATCTATCGTCCTTGTCTCCCCTTCTTCTTTTTTATATTTGTTACTCTCTTGTAACACCTCTAATCTTCTGGCACTCATATGACCTTATGCAGTTGCGAGGGCCGTAAAACCTCTACTATAACTAAACTAAAACTCTTACCAAACATAAAACAAACAATTGTACAACATGTTCATTGATCGACACCCCCCCCCTCCACCTTGTATGTCCAGTCTGATGACCCTCCAGTGGAAGGGGGACGTTGACCAGACCCTCAAGCTGCTGGAAGAGGCCTTGAGAATTGACCCTACCTGCCAGTACGCCTTTGAGATCCGGGGGACCATCGAGGTGCAGAGGTGAGTGAGCGGCCTTGTCCAACGCCCGCATCATGTTGGGTCTTTTCCTCCGTAACTACTCGAATGAAAAGCGCAAAAATTTTTGTTGTTGTGTTTATCGTTGTCAGAGATTTCAGTTCGTATTTATTTAAAGATTAATTTATCTCATGTGTATCGATGTATTTTAGTTGTCTAATGTAGAGATTTCAGACCCCGCGGGGCAGTGCCACTGACTGTAGTGTCTTTAGGCCATTCCCAAAGGGGGGGACATTTCTCGTTCAAGTGCAGTAAAAAATGGGTTGATTCATGTCACGCTCATAACTGTGCCTGATCTACAACAGGGAACTGCTGCTT
>NW_004797636.1:766418-788864 GCF_000002075.1 Aplysia californica | reverse complement strand
TGTGTGGCTTACTTTTTTTCCCTGCCCTAAATGACCATTACTGAGTCGATGTGCTTCTGGTTTCTCAAACAAACAAGCAAACTAACAAGTAACACCTCCAATTATCAGCATTAATATGACCTTGTTGTGATGCAAGTGACTTAAAACTCTTACCAGTGGGTGGTTGACAGGTGCTCTGGTGTGGTTTGCTTCTTCTTTCCTATCAAACATCTATCGTCCTTGTCTGCCCTTCTTCTTTTTTATGTTTGTCACTCTCTTGTAACACCTCTAATCTTCTGGCGCCCATAGGACCTTATGCAGTTGCGAGCGCAGTAAAACCTTACTAAAACAAAACCTCTACTATAACGAAACTAAAACCCTTACTAAACATAAAACGAACAATTGTCCAACATGTTCATTGATTGACGCCCCCCCCCCCCCCACCCCCACTCCCCCTTGTGTGTCCAGTCTGATGACCCTCCAGTGGAAAGGGGACGTTGACCAGACCCTCAAGCTGCTGGAAGAGGCGTTGAGAATCGACCCCACCTGCCAGTATGCCTTTGAGATCCGGGGGACCATCGAGGTGCAGAGGTGAGTGAGCGGCCACGTCCAACGCCCACATCATGTTGGGTCTTTTCCTCTGTAACTACTCAAATGAAAAAAAAATATGTTGTGTTTATCGTTGTTAGAGATCTCATTTCATGTATATTTAAAGATTAATTTATATCTCATGTGTATCAATGTATTTTAGTTGTCTAATGTAGAGATTTCAGACCCCGCGGGTGAGTGCCACTGACTGTAGTGTCTTTAGGCCATTCCCAAAGGGGGGACATTTCTCGTTCAAGCACAGTAGAATTGTAAATGGGCTGAATCATGTCACGCTCATAACTGTGCCTGATCTTCAACAGGGAACTGCTACTTTTTCTTTCTTAATCCTTACTATTGTCATTTTCCTCTACTTCTTTTGTATGTTTGTCACTCTCTTGTGACCTGCTATTTTGGGGTGCCTTGATAGTCGAAGCAGACCTCGTGCTGTTGAAGCTAGAGAGGTGAGCAGTCTAAGTCTGATTCCCTGTAAAGATTTCTCTGTTGACACCCACCCCTTGGCGCTCATATGACCTTATGCAGTTGCGAGCGCCGTAAAATCCTCTACTATTTAAAAAAAAACAACAAAAAAACGAGACTGTTCATTGTCTGTGCATGCTTTTCTTTCCTCTCTTGGACTAACAAACAAACTCTCTCTGGTTTCCGTCTTCACAGAGGCAACTTGTCGGAGGCGGTGAAGAGCTTCAAGCAGGCCATAGCTCTGTCCAACTCTGAGAGTGAAATGGCCCATCTGTTCTCCCTCATGGAGGCTGCTGAAGTGCAGGTGAGTCCACGCTACACAATGTCCACACGACATAATTGACCGGGGGGGGGGGGGGGGGGGGGGGAAAATCCTTAAGGGGGAACCAGGAATTTAATTTTATTTGCCGAAGCGGTTCATATTCTATTATTTGCCGAAGAGGTGCACTAACATATTATCCGGATTTTGCTAAAGCGACTCATTGCCCAGCCCTAGTCTGAGTACAACAGTTTGTTTTCATATAGAAAACATTGCTTTCTGGTGTGGGGGGGGGGGGGGGGGGTTGCGCGCGCAAGTATACTTAAGTGCCAACCAGTACAAAAAAGAAGGTATTAGATTTTCTTTTTCTTAAAGTTTGAGTATGACAGTCTGTTTTTGGATGGGAAAATACTTATTCTTTGATTTGCGGTGCCAACAGTACATATAAAAACCTATTAAACACGAGAAATGTTTGTGAGAAAGGGAGAGGTAGTGCATCTTATCTACTGTTGGCCACGACTAGGTCTTTTTGTATAATTTACTCTAGGGTAGTTTTAATCTTTGGCACTTTTATGACCTGTTTGTATTGCAAGTGCTGTAAAACTCATACTTAAACCAGGCTTGCCAACCATCCCAAATTCCCCGGGGACTGTCCTGGATTTGGCAGTCGCGAAGTTGAGAGCCTTATCACATACACTCGCCGATAACGAATCCCACTTTGTGTAATTTTGTTGTTGTTAGTTGTGACGTAATGGGATCTCTGGCGTTGACCGGATGACAAGGACATGTGGTTTCTTGAGGGAGCCATTGTGCTGCCAAGAGCGAAATGCTCGCAGCTGATCGGATTTGAAAACAACAACAACAACATAATGGGATGTTTTAATATTGAACTTCTGGTGTAATTGAAAGACGCTGACTGATCAGTCTCGAGGAAAAATGTTCTGTCTTTACACCATTCCCAAAGGGGTCACATTTCTCGTTCAAGCATAGTAGAATTGTAAATGGGCTGATTCATCATGTCATGCTCATAACTGTGCCTGATCTGCAACTGGGAACTGCTGCTTTTTCTTTCCTAATCCTTACTATTGTCATTTTCCTCTGCTTCTTTTGTATGTTTGTCACACTCTTGTGACCCGCTATTTCCGGGGTGCCTTGATAGTCTAAGCAGACTTTGTGCTGTTGAAGCTAGAGAGGTGAGCAGAGTAAGTCTGATTCCCTGTAAAGACTTCTCTGTTGACACCCACCCCTTGGCGCTCATATGGCCTTATGCAGTTGCGAGCGCCGTAAAACCCTCTACTAAAACTGAACTTTCTCCTCCCCCCCCTCCTGTGACAGGTGAAGGTAGCCCGGGACCTCAACATCCAGCTGCCATCCAACATGATGTGAAATGGAAATGTGGAGAGCGGGACTCTGGTCTCACACTGCCGGGAGTCGGACCACGGATGGTTTGGGATGGGTGGGGGGGGGGAGGTATCAATGTCATGAAACTTCAGCCGCGGTGGCGGGTTCTTTGCTCACAGGGTCTTATCGCCTGCCCGGGCTGTGTGGCTGTTGAACCTTGTGTGTCTCGTGTGCATGCATGTGTGTGTGTGTGTGAGAGAGAGTGTTTAAATATATGAGGGGATTTTAAATTTTTTTGCAAAAAGAGTCTTTCTTTCTGTGCCATTTGAGTTTTGGGAAGTTCAGACTTTTGAGCTGTGTGTGTGTGTGTGTGTGTGTGTGGGGTGGTTACTGGTGGTGGCTCTTGGTGGAGTTGTGAGCACGCTTATCTGTGCAATCTTAGAACCATCAGTCGTATTTGTGTGTGTGTGTGTTCTTGTGTGCATGTATGGGGGCGGCAGATGGGTTGGGGCTTTATTTGTGGGGCGAAAAGATAAACGCTGGACTTGTATGTGCGATGCAGAGTGGAACAGATGAACAAATGTGAGGCAGCGTGGTGGAATCAGGCTCTCGTCAAAATAATCAAAGTGAAGAAACTTGCATTTTTCCACAGGTTTGTGAACTTTTATCCAATTTTTGTCTTTTGGCTCGACACCTTTCATGCCAGTTAAAGAACTAATTTCTGTGTGGATTTTTCGGAAAAACGTTGATTAAAGGCACAAAAAATGTAAATTTTCAGTTACCACGTACTATTAAGATAAGGAAATAACTAATCTTTGGCGGCCATTTTCTCACTAATCTCACCTCTGAAAACAGGTGACCCCCACCTTCTTCAATCGCAAATATCTCGACTTGTATTCAAGATAAATGGATATTTTTTTCATCCAAATAAAGACAAGTGAACAAACTTTAAGATGAGACCAACAACTCTACATGCCCAAAAATTGACGAGAGCCTGATTCCACCACGCTGCCTCAAAAATGTTGCACACATTATGCAGAGAGTCTTGTGTATGTCGTTTATCGGACCAAATGTTCGTTTGCTCTTTTTTCCCTGTAGTCTTCCCTCTTATCGTGAGGAGAAGAGAGAGGAGAGGGCAGAAAGATTTGTATCTCTATGCACGGGCGTATAATTCGGAATCATTTTCTTAACTCACAGTGTTCTGTATATATATTCCTGTTGGTCTTTGCCACATCTCGTGTGTGGCTGGAGATGTACCTCAAAAGTTGGCAGTGTTGATTACGATAAAAAGTAACAACAAAAAACATTAGTTTCACCACCATTTGTGAAGATCGTATAGAAAGAATTTTTATCAGTTTTTGGCTTCGTTAGATTTATAAAAGTTATTTTGGTTTAAGACTTTTATGAATGTGAAGGAACTTGAAAGTTTTGTTTCTGAAATATTATTTTTCTTCTTTTTTTTTTTTTTCGCCCCTCTCTCAAAATACGCTGTATCTGAAAAAACTTCTGGAGCCGTTGAAACAGACGCGTGAAGCAGTTGATTCAGTATTGAATTCTCTAATACCAACTGCTCTTAGCTAAAGAATCTTCATTTCCAGGTTTTGGGACATTTCTGCAGACACGCACTCGTATTTTTTTTTTTGTGACCGGAATTGCTGCAGCTCTTGCCACCTTCAACTTACTCGGTGTCTGCCAGTTTGTCGGCATCTGCTTGTTCGAGTGTTGTACTGATATTTGCTACTAAACTGGTGTGGAGCGGTAGAGTGGTATACTTTTGGCTTATTCAGTCACGAAAAGTCGGCTGGCATCTAATGTGTGACGATTGGGCTCTTCGCCATCTCCCGCAGATGACTCGGGTTTAAATTCTGAGTTTTATTGAGTGTCTCAGTTTTTCCTCGGGGGCGTTGTATCCCTCTCAGCCCGGGTTGGCTCTGACGGGCATGGTCGGAAGCCTGTATCCTAAATGATCGAAAGTTGTGGTGCAAATGGTTCCACACTGATGGTCCCAGGTCGGGATGAACCAAATGGTTGTGAGGTTGTAGATCTTCTTGGCCTTTTGTGGTGGGATTCACCCCCCCCCCCCCCCCCCCCCCCCCGTCCCTTTCCAGAAAAGCGTCCCACCCACCCCTCCCATCCCGTCCTTTTCCAGGTAAGCATCCCAAGTTCTTCGCCTTTGAATCCTGTACTTTCTTACCTGATATTTGGTAGATTGTCGTAGTGCTTTGAGCACATTGTTTAAAGTCACGCTATGTGTCTGGAAGAATGTATTTTTTGTGAACAAGTACAGAGAAAACGAAACTGTTGTGCTATTGTAACATCGATACCATCATCGGACGTGCTTTGTTGATTGTTTCGCAATGTGAAGCCCGCAAGAGTGGACAGACTTCACACCAACAGTAACATCGTATTCTCTTCCACTCTCCCCAAAGCTTGCATTTTTCCGGATCGTGAAATTGTAGCAAGTTTTCGGTCATTTCTTTCAGCTTGGGAAGTGTGGCAAAAAAAAAAAATATATATATTTGCGAAATGAATACACCTTTGTTGTCTCTTTTTAAAACGTTTTTTTTTCTTTGCGATATCGTTTTGATAAAGTGAAACCTTTGAAGCAAAAGATTCAGTCCCCTGGGGTCTGTGTGTTGTTTGTCTTGTGTTCAGACGCGGCAGACGCGAGACCGATATGTGTGACATAACACGGTGGAATCAGGCGCGTGTCAAGTTTTTGGACATACGGAGTTATTGATGTCACCGTAAAGTTTGTTAATTTGCCTTGCTTTTAAAGGAGAAATTACCATCTATCATGAATAGAAGTTGAGGGTTGTTTTTTTTAAAATTGAAAGAGGTGGGGTGTTACTTGGTGTTAGAGATAGAATTAATGAGAAAATGGCCACCAAAGTCTGGTGACTTCCAAAACTGCAGTGTCCGTGGAAACTGAAAATTTACATTTTTTTGTTGTTTGGTGGTTCTTTTTGTCAACGTTTCTCAGTGAAATGCACACATGAAAATGTGTTTTTAGATGGACATGAAAAAGATGAAGAGCCCCCCACCCAAAAAATTGATGAAAATTTCCAAATGGATGGAAAATGTTTGTTTTTTTCCATTTCATTATTTTGATGATGAGCGCCTGATTTCACCTCAGCGCCACGCATATATAGTGGTCGTTGATGCTGTAGTGTGTGTGTGTACATAAACAAGCTTTAACCTTTAAAATGTGAATCTTCATTCTTACCGTATCTAGTGTTTTGTTTAATCAGAGGAGGCTACTGTCCATGAGAGAGTTGTTGTGTGGAATGTGTGGGTTCTGTGCTTGGTTCTCCCTTCTTTATGTGTGTGTGTGTGTGTGTGTGTGTGAAGTCAGCAGGTTTTACATTTCTTGTGATTCTTGTGTGTGTGTGTGTGTGTGTGCGCACGCACGCACGCACATGTGTATGTGAGGGGGTGAGTCAATTGGTTTTACATTTCTTGTGTGTGTGTGTGTGTGTGTGAGTGTATTATTTTTTTATATTATATTCTAAATACTTTTGAATTTGTGATATGTGGGCCCAGAAAATGTTCCGATCTAAAGAACTCTATATATATACAAGGTATGCTTGAACTTGAATGTAGCCAGAAACCCTTCCACTTGGGTGTGTTTTCACAGCCATTGTGGGTGGTCGGTGGGTGCTCTGGTGTGGTTTACTTCTCTTCTTTCCTATCAAACATCTATCGTCCTTATCTCCCCCTTCTTTTTTATGTTTGTTACTCTCTTGTAACAGCTCTAATCTTCTGGCGCTCATATGACCTTATGCAGTTGCGAGCGCTGTAAAACCTCTACTAAAACTAAAAAACATCTATTGTCCTTATCTCTTCTCCTTCTTTTCTTTGTGTGTTACTTTCTCGTTACTCCTCCTGTCTTGGGCGGGTGCTCTGGTCTGGTTTGCTTCTTCTTTCCTATCAAGCATCTGTCGTTCTTATCTCTCCTCCTTTTTTGTGTTTGTTACTCTCTTGTAACAACACCTCTAATCTTTGGCACTTATATGACCTTATTGTGTTGCAAGTGCCGTAAAACTCTTACTGAAACTCAACCTCCCATCTTCAGCACTTATATAGGACTTTTTTTGTGTTTGCAAGTGCTGTAAAACTCTCTAAAAGAACCAAAAAAAAAAGGTGTGTGGTTATCATTTCTTATGATGTATGTTGTGTGTGGTGACATGCATGCATGTGTGTGTGTGTGTGTGTGTGTGTGTTATGTCTAGTGTGAGCTGATGTTCAAGTTTTTCCCTTCAATTGTGTTCGGGTCTGATCCGCTCAAAGTGTGTGTGTGTATGTGTGTGTGTGTGTGTGTGTGTGTGTGTGTGTGATGGTTGTTGAGGGGACTTGCTGTATCGTCTCCTATCTGGATGGCTGTTGGGAGAGGGGGGGGAGGTGAGGGATTTGTGTGTGTTTATTCATTGGGCGCGTGTGTGTCTGTGCTAGTGGCCTGGATGTGAATGGTTCAGCGTAATTAAGGAAATGTTGAGTGAGAATGCGTTTCGTAAAAATTTTTTTCCCTTTAAAAAAAAATTATTTTTTTTTAAAGATGTTGTTTAAGGTGTGTCTTGGTTGCAAGCCAATGTCTTTTTTTTATGTTCTTCTCATCGCAGGCATGTTTTGTTTCACTACACGCCTTTTTTTTTTGGGGGGGGGTAAGGTGCACACTTGAGTCGGTGTGAGTGTGTGTGTCCCATCCCCCTTTGATATTTGTACTACGAAGTGAAACATTTCCACAACCTCACCCGAACCCCCAAATCCTCATCAGTACATGATGTATTTTTTGTGTTCTTTTCTTACACATTGCCATCTGATTTTGATTTTTAGTTTTGTTTAATAAAGAATGTCCGGTGTATTATCTTCTTCTTCTTCTCGATCGCATCACACTTGAAGTCTGGTATCTGTCATAAATTGGGCCGTCCTGCTCAGTTCATCTGTCGGCCCGTATAGCTTCTCTTGCAGCGTCAGAGGGGTTGGCCACGTTTCGGTGTATTATAATTTGAAATGTTAGAACGCTGGGTGGATGTTGATTTATTTGGAGGGAAGAAGGAAGGGTGCGTTGGTGAGTTAGTTGTCTGCCTCACGGCTCACACTGATGTCTCTGTGACCAGGGGCTGTGGTGTAGTGGTTAGGCACTTCGCTGTCGCACGCAGGAGACCCATGTTCAATTCCAGAGTGGGGAGAATTTTTTTTTTGGTCAAGTATCTCGGCCTTTCTGCTGGGACGTATGTTGTATCCATCTCCTCAGCTCGGGTTGGCTCTGGCGGGCAGGCAGGGTCGGAAGCCCGCCTCTCAAATGGTCTAAATTGTGTGGATATGTGTGTGTGTGTGTGTGTATGTATGTCATTACGCTTGGCGCTTTCCAAAGTCTCGGTTTTGGTTTGAATGTAGGCAGAACAAATTTCTTAAGGTTTCGTTGCTTTATACAGGAAAGACATTGTGCCCTGAGATAGATTGCCAAGTAGGCAGTTGGCCGGTGCTCTGGTGTGGCTTTCTCTTTCTTTCTTTCTTTCTTTCTTTCTTTCTTATCAAACACCTATCGTCTGTATCTCTTCTATGTGTTTTCTTTTCTGTGTATTTTACTCTCTAGTAGGGCCTCTAATCTTCGGCACTTACACGTAACCTAATTGTATTGCAAGTGCTGTATGGACGTTTTTGCTAAAACTAAAAACTAAATCGTTACCCGGCTGCCATGCAAAAAATACTGACTTGTTTTGATTTTGTTTGATATAAAAAAAAATGAAACCCTATTTCTCGTTCCCTGTTCAATTGTGTGTGTTTTTGTTTCATCACTTACACAAGGGAGTCTGCTTCACCCCGACATGATTAATCTGCCAATAGTAGTGGTAAACTGGTTAACTGAAAGTAGGGAAAGAGAAGAAAATCCCAGATCTTTTTTCTCTTCGATCCTTTTGAGCATCCTCTCTGATTACTCTGAACCGAAATCGTGACTAATTATAGTCTTGATGATATTAGAGCAATATCTACTGCTAAAAACGTAAGACTCTGTTGTCATACGTCACTTTTTCAAACGGCGCATGTGAGGTGTGCTGACAAAATGAGTTACTTCTCACAATCCAAGAATTGAGATATCATCAGCAGAAAAATCAACACTATCGACAGATTTTCAATTGATGCCATTTTCTTCAAGTTTAACTTGTCTTTTATAATTTCATACATTTATGAATTGTACACACTCCACCCATAAATTTGATGTACCAATTTCCATAGGGCTAAAATCTCATTTTGACATTTTGTCAGCATGCCTCACATATAATAACGGAGTCTTACCCTAAGCGGTTGATCTCGCATTGATATAGTATTCGCTCAACCCCGGCAACTAAATGGGAGAAAATCTGGTAACCGGCAGGATTTCGGTTTGTTAAGCAGGCTCCTCTGGATTTTTGTGCCGAGTGTGATGAGTTGTGGCAGAAACCCCTGCTCACTCTTGAGCTGTGTGTGTGTATGTGTGTGTGTGTGTGTGTGTGCAGTTAAAACTTATGGTATAATTGAACGAAGCTGACTGATCAGTCTCAAGGAAAAATGTTCTGTCTTTAGGCCATTCCCAAAGGGGGGACATTTCTCGTTCAAGCATAGTAAAATTGTAAACGGGCTGATTCATCATGTCACGCTCATAATTGTGCCTGATCTACAACAATAGGGAACTGCTGCTTTTTCTTTCCTGATCCTTACTATTGTCATTTTTCCTCTGCTTCTTTTGTATGTTTGTCACTCTCTTGTGACCCGCTACTTCCGGGGTGCCTTGGTAGTCGAAGCAGACCTTGTGCTGTTGAAGCTAGTGAGGTGAGCAGAATAAGTCTGATTCCCTGTAAAGACTTCTCTGTTGACACCCACCTCTTGGCGCTCATATGACCTTATTCAGTTGCGAGCGCCGTAAAACCTCCACTGAAATAAAGTAAAAGAACAAGAGGATGACGTTTGCTTCCCCTCTTGTCACTGTCACTTTGAGGTACACAGAGGCCGGAAAAAGTAAAGTACAATGTAACGAAAGTGGAGACTTGGGTCACAGTCTTACCACATGTGTGTCGTCCAGATACCTCTGCATTGTAGTAGAGATCTAGGGGGAGATATTCCTACACACAGGAAATGATCCTGATCAGCGGTTCTCATTACTTCGTGAAGTCTTGGATGACCCTGCAAAGTTGTCAAAATTGCATGCAAGAGTCCTGAGTTTGATTCGAGAGTCGGGAGAATTTTGATTGACTATGTTATATATAATATATACATATATATATATATATATATATATATATATATATATATATATATATATATATAATATATATATATAATATACAGTATCTTTGTCTTTGTACCAGGATGTGTCCCTATCACTATCAGCCTGTGTTGGCCCTGACCAGGCGGGGTTGAAGCCTGCCTCGTAAATGATCGAAATTGTGGTGATGGTGGTGTAAAAAAAAGGGAAAATGGGAATGGGTGGGGTCGAGTGACATAGCCCCAGTTGTTACTCTGCGTGCCTGTTTGTGACAGATGCTCAGCCAAATTGAACTCCAACCAGATGTGAAATAATTATTAGAGATAATCAGATAAAAACTACTCTACTGTACTAATAGTACTAATCATTCCTTTAAATGTATAATACGTTGTTGTTATCGATCCAGAATTTCATTATACATTATAATACATGTACAGGTATTTAAATTTTGATAAGTTGGTGGTTGGCAGGTGCTCTGGTGTGGTTTGCTTCTTCTTTCCTGTCAAACATCTATCATCCTTATATCTGCCCTCCTTTTTTGTGTTTGTTACTCTATAGTAACACCTCTAATCTTCTGGCGCTCATATAACCTTATGCAGTTGTGAGCGACGTAAAACCTCTACTAAAAAATAAAAAAATAAATAAATTGATGCTGTTTGTAGTAGTAGTAGTAGTAGTAGTAGTAGTACATGTAGTAGTAGTAGGTCTGCCAACTTTCCCAAACTTCCCGAGACTGTCTCGGATTAGGCAATGGGGAATTTTGAAAAGGGACATTTACATTCACATAGATGTATGTACACTACAGCACAACCAGTCCCTCTTGATGTACAGTAACTGTGTTCGTTGTTCAGGTAAGCCCCCTACTAATCCTAATCATCTGAATTATGTTGAAACATTGGGTGTCCTTGGTTGTGGTTTGAAGAAGTTGGCAAGTCTGTTTGTAGTTGTTGGCTTTTTTTTGGTTTTTTTTTGGTAGTTGTGTGTTTGTCATTTTCTGCGAGTGTGTATCCAACTCCAACTGTTTGGATGGGATCGAACTCAAAACTTTGGAGCTTTTTGTGTTCTGTAGCCCCCTGTTTGTGGTTGGTTGGGGGGGGGGGGGGGGGTACGGTGCTACTGGTAGGCTGATTCACTGCTTTGCAACTGGCCTTCAGTCACCTCTGACCTCTGACTGTGTGTAATGTTTTCTTTCTTTTCTTTGCACTTCTTAATACTTAATTAATAACCGATGAGCGGTTGGCGGGTGCTCTGGTGTGGTTTGCTCCTTTTTGCTTCTTTGTTTCCTATTTCTACTAGTATCAAACATCTCTGTCGTCCTCATCTCTCCTCTTTTTTTGTACTACATGTATCTCCAACACCTTTTTTTATGTCTTTGCAGTTCTCTTTATATATATATAATTTATCTGACAAAATTTCTTATGTCCGAGTTTGAGTGAATCTGAACAAAGGCATAGGACTACATGGTGCATGATGAATTGTGAATACTTTTTTGTGTACGGTCGGTCGGTAGCCTACTTCTTCAATTTCTCTATAAAGTGCTTGAGTTTGAGTTAGAGCAAATGCCGAAAGGAATACATAACTTGTGAAATTTTTTTGTCTGTTGGTTGGAATACTTATCTCTGTATATGCCTTTGTGATGGTTTGAGTTTGATATTCTTTACTTTAAGTGGATCCTAACAAAGGAATTCACAGGCCATGTGGACTTGGTGGTTCGGCTCAGCAGTTCTCTAATTGAGTAATTCTTATGCTAAGAAGTTGATGAAGAGACAACTGTGCAGATGGGTGTGTGTTCAGCCGTATCTCTAGAGCTACCCCGACCCCCTCATTCTTCAGTAGCCTACTGCTGCAACATTATTTGCTGGGTTTTGTGTGTGCATGTATATAATATTCTGTACTTGGGGTTGGATTGCCTGAGAGAGTGATTTGGGAGGGGTTTGTCTCATGTGAGTGCAATTGGAGGGTATGTCTTTGTTTGGAAGGATGGAGCAAGATTGATCATTAAATTATTTGTACAATCTGTCCCCGTCATTTTATGCCAGAAAAATTCTGAAATTATGCGAACTGAGCCCAAAAATGTGAAATTATGCGATTCTGTTAATTTTAACAAAGAATGATAAAGGAAAATAAACAGAAATTATGCAAAAAAAATTATCAAATTTTGCTATTAAATATTATGCGGGGTGCATAAAACCACGGGGACACTACAATGCAATTGATTAATTAATACATGTACCTCTCTATGGGTGTGTCAATGTCTTTGTCAGTATGATGAACGGACTCTTCTAGTTTGAAATGTACATAATAATAATAATATAGATTTAGTACATACATGTACGTTATATGTGCATGTAGGTTACATGTACCTTATCAATGTTGTTATTGGTCGTCTAGAACGGTACGAGTCATGAGTATGTGACTGCAGCAAGAGCGTACTTTGTTGTAGTATTGATGAGGCTCGACAAAATCCATCAACTGTTGCTCTTACTTTTTTTTAATGTTGATATTTTATTTTATTTCAAATTTTTTTTTTTTTTTTGGACTTACACGAGTTTTACAACTTGGAAATAAAAACTCCCATCTTTGTTGAAGAATTTCTCCGCTGTCTCTTCCTTGTTGGTCATTGTTTGTTATACACGTACTTAGTAGAGTTTTACAGCACTTGCAACACAATAAGGTCTTAAAGTGCCAAAGATTAGAGGTGTTACAATTACAAGAGAGTTTAGAGAGTATTAATAAAGATAAAAAAGGAGAGGAGATAAGATGTTTGATAGGAAAGAAGGAGCAGACCACACTACAGCACCCAACGAGCACCCACTGTAAGTTTTTAGGCATTTGTAACACAATAAATATGTTATACTAGCTGGGCCCCCTTTCGATGAAAGGAATGATCGCTGCTTTAATATCAATTAAAATTCATTGGCCTACTATATTTACACTCTGCTGGAAAGGGGCAATAAATCTTGAGAGCTGTATAAGGTCTAGATCTATACTCTCAAAACAAAATGCGCCTAGCGAAATATCACTTCCGGATTTTCTAAAATTACAGAGACAGAAGCGTCGGCCTACAAAAGTGATCGTCGAAATAAAGAATTTAGCTTTTTGCAGCAAAACTGTATCAATACTGAAAAAACCAAGGGCGTCATGCTCTGGAGAATATTTTAAAGACTCTTTTGGCGAAAACCGCATGTCGATCGATGCAGCCATTAACAAGTCTTTTGAATAGCAAAATTCGGCCACCACAAATAGATAATAGATAAATGCCGAAGATTAGAAGTGGTACTAGAGAGTAACATACAAAGAAATGGAGAAGAAATAAGATGTTGGATGGGAAAGAAGGAGAAAACCACACCAGAACACCCACCAATCACTCACTACACTATGATGACTGTAGTCTGTAGGAATATGTTGGCAGACAAAAAGTGTCATGAAAAAAGAAAAAGAAACATTTATTGTTCAATTATGAAGTTTGTTTATTTCCAATAATAGTTGCAAACATGTCGCTGCTGCCTCTGACTGCAGATACTGACAACACATTTTGATTTAATGAGATGACAAACATAACAATGCACTGGCTATTTTTATACACAGAAGTGGCTAAACTTCACTAATCAAGAAACAACTCAAGTTTCATAATTTGATCCAGAATCAAATTTCAACAGCTGCCCTTAAGATGACAAAAGATTCCAGTAGATCTGGTGAAACAGTCATCGTATCAAGTGACGAAGAACTTCTTATGCCACTAACCACATTGACATCAAGATGAGTTTGTTGGTTTGAGTACAGTCAAACCTGCTCTGATGAATACCTGTCCAAGACAATCACTTCCCACTTGTTTCTTTGAAGTAAAAAAAAAAGGCCGGTGCTACTTGCCCGATGTCGGGCCAGTAGCGTCGCCCGACGTCGGGCGAGTAGCCACTCCGTTTAAAAAAATGTATCTAGCACACACATGAAATCGATGGGATGCAGAAATCTTTTCGTTATGTACAAGTGTCTCTATGTTTATGTTTTAAATACAAAAAAGACACAAATAAAAGGAAAAAAAAATGGGATCTGAAAATCTGCTTGCTATGGCACTCCCGACTCAATCTGGTCCCCATCAAGATATGATATGACTATAGATAATAGATTGTAATAACCCTGTCATCTCGGACAGGTTCGACTGTACGTTTTATGGCACTACCGACTCAACCTGGTCCCCATCAAGGTGTGATATGACTGTCGCAATAACTCGGTCATCTAGGTCCGGTTCAACTGTTCGCTTTACTGCACTACCAACTACCAGCTCAATCCGGTCCCCATCAAGACATGATATGACTGTCATAATAACCCTGTACTGAGGCCAGCTGCTTCTTCCTCAGCCACACATGAGGGCGTCTGCCCTTGACAAAGGCCAGCGACTCCTCCGGGCTCCAGTTGTGTAGCTGCAGGAAGGAGAACAGAAAATTATATCCATGAGAAGACAAAGATGAAATTCATTATGACAAAAATAGAAAAAGCCCCCCCCCCTGAATTATTTGAGCATAACCAGCCCTGAAGTGCAACAGTTGATGAACATATTACATACGTGAAAGTAGAATAAAAGAAGAGATCTGTATTGTAGTGCAAGTAGAAGTTTTAGAAGCATTAATGTGCAAGTGAAATAGGGGGTGCCCATTGGCTCGATCCGTTCGCTTCGGTAAGTGGGACTAGCCAGATTGAGGACGCAAAGTGACCAATGTGGCACAAACCGATCGCCAGACTCGCAGCCTCAAAAACAAACGCGTTTGTTTTCAGACCGCAAATCGGGCGAACAGTTGGTCCGTCCGCCAATAGGCACTCGATATAATTAGAAGTGTTAGTGTTAGCGGAATTCAAAGTTTTCACGTGAAGGGGGCGTCACGGTAAGAACTGAGATCTCTGTGCGTACGCAGAAGGCGTGTGTGTGTGTGTGAGCATTACAGTGTGAGTTTAGTTTTAGTAAAGAGTTTTACGGCACTTGCAACACAGTAACGTCATTTAAGTGCAGAAGATTAGAGGTGTTACAAGAGAGTAACAAACACAAAATAGAAGGAGGGGAGATAAAGAAGATAGATTTTTTATAGGAAAGAAGGAGCAAACCACACCAGAGCATCCGCCAACCACCCACTTACAGTGTGAGTGAGGAGGTGTGTGAGAGTGAAAATGAGGGAGTTGATAAGTGTGTGTGGGTTGGGGGGGTAACAGCCGTCCATTGGCAACCTCAGAATTACAAAGTTCTAATCAGTCTGAGATTTTTGGCCATTTTGAGTTATTCGGATCATGAGGTTAGAAACCAAACGTTCTGTTTGTTCAACAAAAATTGAAAAGATAATTCAGGGTCGTTATCAAGATATCCACAGAATTACATTGTTCTATCTGAATATCGGAAGATATTTTCAGAATAATAATTACAAAGTTCTATCAGCAAGAGAATAATTGTGCTACGACGATGATACGTTTGAATCAGACGCTCGTCAGTGTTGGGTCATGTAAAGTTACTGCTATCATCTTAAAGTTTGTTTATTTATCTTGCTTTTGGTGAAAAAAACAACAAAAAAACCCCACAATTTGGAGGGTACCTGCATGAGGTAACACACGGCTAACCATAATCTTGACACGGCTAACCACAATTTTGACACGGCTAACCACAATTTTGACACGGCTAACCACAATTTGGACGGTACCAGCATGAGATAACACACGGCTAACCACAATTTGGACACGGCTAACCACAATTTGGACGGTACCTGCATGAGGTAGCACACAGCTATGGTCACGCTGCGGGTGCGCCCGGCCTTGCAGTGGACATAGACCGAGTGACCTCGTTGTCGGTGAGACATGATGAAGTCCACCGCCGTGGAGATATTCTCCTGGCTTGGCGTGCCGGTCAAGTCCGTCACCTGCAGACGCAGCTGCTCCACGCCAAGGTCAGACAACTCCTGCAGGGCGAAAACACATCATGTATGTTATAAACACAATTGTTTCCCCTTTAGTTTTAGTACGTTTTACTTTTATGGCATTTTCAATACAAATACAGGTCATAATATAAGTGTTGAAGATCAGAGGTGTTACTAAAGAGTATCATACGAAGAAAAAACGGAGAAGTGATACTGATAATGATGATAGTCGTTTGATAGGAAAGAAGGAGCAAATCACTCCAGAACACCAGTCAACCCCCCTCATAGTTTCTCTTTGCCTTTATATTATTCCCTGGAGATGCACAGTAGAGTCTGAAATGAAGTCCTGGAACCATTCGTGGGGAACGCTGACCAAGATGGCCCAAAACAGACAGAGCTGGAGATCCTTTGTTGCTGCCCCAAACGCCAGATGGCGTAATGGGTAGTAAGGAAGGAGGAAATACACATATCTCCAGACGTTTAGCTCAGTTCAATTTCTTTATTAACTCAAATACTGCAAAGTTTGCTACTCCTATACTGTAAGAAAAAAAAATCCCTGAACTTTTTTCTTCAATTTGAGCAACCTCTCTAAACCCCAAAACCCAGCTAAGCCAATTAAAATTGCGTGGTCCAGCACATTTTCGTATTAGCAGACTCCACTGTATGAAAAAGAACAACAAACGACATCTGAAATATCAGATAAAGTATAAAATGTATACATTAATGTGTACATATTTTAGTTTTATGTCTGTGTACATTATATATATAGCACTACAACTTTATCTATGTGCTGTTTTAATGAATTATCACTGCTGGATAAAAAAAAAAATCAAGACAAGAGATGCCCTGTCACAACCCTTTCAAGTGCAGAACTTTATCTCAAGGCCGTGCGTCGCCAATCCCAGATCTGTACGGAGCACGTACCTCTTTGTTGTAGGTGAAGTACTTCAGCTCATAGTCCTCATTCATTGTCACCATTGCCTTGACATTCTCCTCATCAATAAGCTGATAGTAAAAAAAACCAAAAAAACAACAACAAAAAAACATATGTGAGGCATCGTGGTGAAATCAGGCGCTCGTCGGAATTATAATGAAATCGAAAATATCGGCTTTTTTCCTCGTTGGACAACTTTTTCTTATTTTTGTTTTTTGGCTCAACACCTTTCATGCAGCCTACATTTAAAAACATTATATTTCTGTGTGCATTTGACTGAAAAACATTGATTAAAGGCACAACAAATGTAATTTTTCAATTTCCAAAGACTCTCAAGCTTTGGATCAAATGTTGGCGTCCATTTTCTCGCTAATTTCACCTCTGAAACCAGGCGACCCCGACCTCATTCGCAAATTTTTCTCCCAGAATGAACGTTATTTATTCCCGGAAACCATCCATTGCCCTGCACCGAGAACTACTGTTCACAGAATAAAAGTCTTTAAAAAAAGATCTTTGTTTCCGTAATTAGCGTTTTACAGCACTTGCAACACTAAAAGATCATGCTTCTGGAGTATAGTCAAATCAATAAGTCTAGTGCAAATATTAAAAAAGAAGTATCTTACATTATCACAGTCAAAGATCTGTTCAGTGCACACTGCGTCTTTATCAAATCAAATGCTGGGAGAACAGAAAGTTAAACGGTTCAACAGAAAGAAAGCAGATTACAGTATAACACGAAATATGTTGAACACAGAAGACTCGAAATCACGAATCCGTCAAACTGCCTGCGGTCCCATTAAAAATTTTTCTTCTTCGCTTCTGTATCTAAGAAAATATAATATTCCCTCAAACTAACGAGGCTGGTCAAGACGAATTCGAGCTATATATATACCCATGATGGATGTTATACCGTACATCACAGAGTCAGGCTGAGCTCACCTGTTTGGTCACCGACTTGAACGGCAGAGCACCCACCAGGACAGTGTCATCAATCCGGTTATACCACTGCCTTGACGTGACGTAGGTCATCAAGATGTTTGTGCCCAGCGTGGGGTAGAAGAATATCCGGGCCAACATTATCTTCTCTCCACTTCCCTTTGTTTTGTTTGTTGAGTAAAGAGAAGCACATTGACACAATGGTCATTTAGTGCTGGGAAAATGTAAAACAGACAGACAGAAACAACTGAGGGGAAAGTAAAGAAATAGGACCTACCAGAGGCGCCCTCCAACCACCTACTCTCAGTTCCCTGATCAACAAGGCCTAACAGGAGAGCTTTACAAACCCTCAAGACATCGCAGAAGATGGGATTGTGGAGAGATCACAGCATGACCCTCTCAAAAAGTTGATTACTTCCCCTTTGACTTTTGTGCACTGTAAAAAAAGTGAAATAATTCTTGACCTTGAGTGAGAGCCTTTTTCTTCACACACAACCTGTTGAGAGCAAAAATGTGAACTTGAGAAGCTGTAAAAAAGAGTTCTGAGTTAATCAACAATTTGAAATTCTCATCATTTGTCAAGGGTGTTCGATCAGCACCTGTCTTCTTTTCTGCTCAGATAGGACGTTTTATTCTCCGCATTCTAGAGAAACCATGTAAAAAGTCAATGCAAATGGTTAAAACCCTCAATGACGTTGTGTCTGTCTGTAGCATGTAACATTCTCATTAAGTGAAAAGTCGACGTGTAGATGCCATACACATGATGTAATGTTTGTAGAAGACAAGAAAAGCCAAAGTATTAAAAAATATTATGGTGACATTACATTGATAGGAAGGACTTCTGTAACGAGCGACCACCCCATCAAACACAATAAAGAAGAGGCCTAGACCTACCCCTACCCCTACCCCAAGCCCTCAATTCTGCTCTGTCTCATAGTGGTCGCTCGTTACGGAAGTCCTCCCCATTGATATTCGATATTTACACATGCCTTTAAATTAAAATAACATTAAATGAATCCTTTTATAAGTTTGGTTAATAACAGATAAGCCCCTGGCAGGGGGTAGATCTATAATTTTCAGATTTCTCAATCTATGCAACGCAAAGCCGCCCGCAAAGACATGTAGTAGAAAAACATCATTTATACATGCTTAGACTTTAGAGGGATTCTTTTGCTCCTAGTGACCAGCTGTGTACTCTACACTACTAGATCTAGAGTCTAGATCTATATATCTATATCTATATCTATATCTAGATCTAGATCTAGATCTAGTAGCAGAACGAATCTACACCATAGCATAAGTGCCCTAACTTGCCCTCAGGACTAAGCCAAGCAAGCCTTAGTCTAAGGCCTTAGCCTAAGGCTGGATGATCTAGATCTAGAAGATAATTCGTTCCTTATTCTTGAAGAAAGTTGTTAACAAAATTGCTCTTTCATTTAAATGGCAGCTGCAGAAAATGTCTAAGTACAACAGATGAATGTCGCCTCACAAACCAAGTTTACTTGCGACCATGGTCGGACAAAGTTGACATCATGCTTTGAGTTTTGTTTTCCTAGTAACTTCCCTTTGCGACTTTCTCATGAGGGGGAATTCCCGACTTATGTTAAATATGTCTACGGCCTCGTTTTCAACATTTTGTAAACACAACAAGCGACGTCATGAAACACAGGTAGGGTTGGAAGGGAAACCCCAGTACACAGTTTCGTGTTCTTGAGTGACGGGCGAGAAGGCGGAAAGAAGGCTCAGGGGAAGAACCAAAGGCTGTGGAAGTGAGTCGTTTATGGAAACAGCGTGCACCCTTCTTCTCAAGTTACCCCGCCCCTTTTCCGATTGGCTACCCCATGGCAGATATAACCGTGCGGCTTATTTGGTACAAACTCGGGGAAGTCAGCGAAAAGATGGCGGAAGCTGGGAGAACTTGGTACACGGAGCTTGATTTCGATAGTTACGTGTTGGATTTGTTGTTACTGGGCTGGTGTACACTATGTTTAGTGGTCATCGCCTCGGTCAATGCCCTGGTTGCAGCCTTTGGGCCCTTGCAGAGGCAGCCCCGTGACCGTTACCGTGAATACAAGGAAGGAGAGAGTCTGACGGGTGCTGTCTTGCCGGTGGAAACTGCCCTCTGGTTTAACAGCGCTGTCAACTGGTTCTACCTTCACTACTACCATGCTCCAGAATTCGTGGACGACTGGCTTAAATCTCTCAATGAACAGCTGGGCAAGTTGGGGGTAAGTGGAATTTCTATTTTACATTTGGTTCATGTGCACAGCAGTCAAAAATATGTGCAGTACGGGAAGAAAATAAAGGACCTCTTGACCTGTATCGTTGCCATGGCAACACATGTTGAAATTGAACTGTCTGCTGACATAAATCACCAGCCATACTCCAGGGGTTAAGGTTAATTCAGGGCTGTTGTTACAGCCGAGATATTTGACCATATCTTTAAAATTAGTTAAGGAGATGAGATAGAGGTTACAAATTTTGTCTTTAACCTCCAATAAAATTATAAGCTCATCATGACATGTCTCTCATGTGCTTGACCTTTTCGCTACTTGGATCACTGCGTCCTCTGTTGATACTAGATTAGATCTAGATCTAGATCTAGATCTAGATCTAAATCTAGATCAAGGTTCTAGTAGATCTAGGCCTAGTCTAGTGTGCTGTCCAAAATTGGTTCCTTTTTTTGTTTTTTATTTTTCAACTGGTCTACAGGGGCGAAGGATCAGGAGATGTAATTACTTCTTGTGCAGTTGAATGATTTCTATTATAAGGGAAATTATATTATCACTTTGTTCGAATCTCTCTTGAATAAACATCCTATCTTGTCTGCTCAAGAATACAAACAGTTTAGGTCTTAGCACAATGAAAGGGTTAATTCTAAGTCCTCATCATCATCATCATTGCCTTTTTCATCCTGGATCAGGATATAGGCCACGACACTTTCCACCTTTCCCTATCCTGGGCGAGTAGCTTGATGTCACTCCATGTCTTCCCACTTTTCTGTACATCCCTTTCCGTGAAATTTTAAGTCTTCGGGGAGAGGGGGCTCGCATGGCCTAGAGGTAAAGGTGCTGTTGCTAACCGTTCAGTCCCTAGATTCGTGCATCTTTTCTTGTTGTCAGTGGCCGGCAATTTTTAATCGAATATATGTCAAAGCATATTATGTATATTAGGCCTATATAATATTTTATATGAATGAAACTTTAACTTCAAAGAATATTACGGGTAGTAAAAATAGTTTTAGGTTGGCATATAATTACTAAAAGGTGCGAATTGCACCTCATAGTGAGATTTAATTTGTTATTTTTGTAACACAGCACTTCTAAATGAATTTGCTGTGTATTAAAAATAGTCCTACATTACTACTGTAGATATTTATAGTGCTATGATAAATATATTTTATGTTGCCATATTATAGGATACACGTAAGATAGACCATTTACTCACCGCAGGTTAATGTATTGATATTTTTACCACATTCATCATTATTTTATGGTGATGAAGGGAGCAACAGTACATCCAGATATGCCCGGGTTTATTATATTTTTCATAATGTGGCATTGATGACTATACTGTCAACTCATTTTTATTTGCGCTGTGAGGTCAATGCATTTAATTACTTAAATAAAAGATAGGTTTCACTTTGAGAAATTGATTTCACTTTCTTTTTTTACTTCGGATATGTAAATTATATCAGTGAGCAGTAGGCCTGTAGGGTAGCGGAAATCAATTGATGTAATATGTCATGAGCAATGGAGTATGTTTTGATCTTCCAAATTATTAATTTATCAGTCAGTACCACTACTCACAACCTTAGATTCTTAGGGGGCTCTTGTGGTTGAGAGGTTACGGTGTTCGCCTCTCGTTCAATAGGTCACGGGTTCAAATCCGAACATGGACGTAAAATGTTCTTCTCTAAAATGTTCTCCTTTCACCTCCTTTCCTGCTCTCTAACAATGTCAATGTTCTGTTGTCTGCTTTCATCTCCACTTTCTGCCCCCTCCCCCAGCCCATCCTTGCCCTCCTCTGGGCTCCAGACTCTTTCTACAGCCTTCCTATTGCTTCTCCTTGGCTCCTTTTTTCTACTGTCTTTCAGTCGCACCCCAGATCTTAGGATAAGAACAAAGAAATTTCGGAGGTCCTGTGTGCAAGTTGCGCTCATTAAAGATCCCTTGGTGGTCCTAAAATTGATAAGAGTAGGCTTCGGCCGCCACCCGGGCAAAATTCAGAATTAATCTATATCCCTCTTAAACGAAAGCTTGATCATCAATACTTAATAAACCCAAATCCTGCTATGATTAAGTTCGTTACTGTTGTGTGGTTGAAAATGGTTTAGTGTCTAGTCAGACTTTTTTCCAAGTATTTACCTCTGTTGTATGCTATAGGCCTCAGATAATAATGAGTGGCCTGCACCATAGTTAGACGTAAGATCACACTGCAACTGGGTGGAGGATTACCTAATTAGATACAAAATGGGCTATTATGTTGCATTTATTTGATAAGCATGAAACGACACCCGTAAGATATGACTGTAATAAAAATATGAGATATGGCTGCCATAACATGTGGTTAGTGTTAAACATGAGTCTGGGTTTTTATCGTGAATTCTTTATAATTATATTGCTGTGCTAAATGTGTTAATAATTTTCTTCGTGCAGTGAAATCTTATAATAATAATTAATGTAGGCCGACCATAGTCCTAAATTAGGCTACTCATTTTCTCTCTGTTGACTTTATGGTCACAAGCTGTTTACATTGCTGCTGTGGATTTATTTTATCTTTATTCAATGTATGT
>NW_004797636.1:765133-766246 GCF_000002075.1 Aplysia californica | reverse complement strand
GGGGGGAGATCAGTTTCCCCTGGAGATGATGTCTTAGAGAGAAAAAACAACAGCAAAACAAAACCTGTTACGTTCTTTTATTGTACCTAGATCTACATTATGTATTTTTCTTGCTTAAAAAAGCAAACATATAGATCTAGAATACGAATTTCGCCAAACCTTTTCTTGCACATACAACCGAAACCATGAATTTAAAAAATGCAATTTAAAAAATAAAATACATCTTTTGAGCTTGGTGCATTTCAACAGATAGTCGATTTAACATACATGTAACATTGCCACTGACCCCATTAAAGCCACAATCATGAGTGGAGTTTTGGAGAAAAAAAAAGCAAAACAAAAAACAACAACTTTGTCTCAAAAAGAGTTCAGCTCTAGCTGCTGGCAGTGCTGGTGTGAAATTTGCTTGTTAAATAAGTCTCAAGTTGATCGAATTTCCCCGAAGAGATACATTTATTGTTAGCCTTTTTCCAGTAGAAAAGAAGTTTCCAGCTTCTCGGGGCAATAATTATTTCTCCTGTTAAAATCCATGTTATTTTCACTTGCATTTAATTCAAGGTATCGTTTCCATTTCTGTCTAATTTTTATCTATAATCATGAACTCTGACAGAAAACTTGTTAGAAAACAAAAGAGCTCCAGGCATTTTCCAATACTGAAAACAACTTCATACTGAAGAAAAACTAGTTAATTCAAAAGATACTCGTAATTTTAAACGATCTTGGTAAAAGATTGAATTAAACGAAAGACCCCAGCTCTGTGTTTCATTTCTTTAATTTAGCTGCCATTCCCAACTAGTCAATACTTCCAGACTTTAGTTTCGAAGAATATACCCGCGAGGCGTTTTTCAGGTTGTGTGTGATAGTGATAGTGTACATTTGTATAGGCTTTGACACCCGTTCTTCAGGTCTTGCTGAAACCGTTCTACAAGGCACGGTGTAGGGAGGATAAAGGAGAGGCAGACAGAAGAAGAGATGGGAGGATAACATCCGAGAATGGACAGCCATGGATGGAGCTGCGGGGCACACTGAGGAAAGCAGAGAGCCAAGAGGAGTGAAGGAGATTTGTTGTCATCTGTCAGAGGCGACCCAACGGATGACAACTCTACGGGAGCA
>NW_004797636.1:761518-762929 GCF_000002075.1 Aplysia californica | reverse complement strand
AGAGAGAGAGAGAGAGAGAGAGAGAGAGCGAGCGAGAAAGATAGAAAAAGGAGTAGAGAGACAAACAGACACATTGTGTATGCCACTGCGGTTCCATATACATGTATCTTGATTACAAATGTGATGATTGTAGACGTTTTACACCTTCACCGACACATTTTACACCATTAAGGAGGCGGGCTGCTTCTACCCTGCTTGTCTCAGAATTCAGAATTGTATATCACTACAGGCCATTCCCAAAGGAGGGATATTAACATGTATTTAGGCTCAGTAGAAATTGTAAATGGGCTGATTTATCAATGTCATGCTCATACTGTGCCGGAACGACATAGGGGGAACGACTGCTTTTTCTTTCCTCTTCCTCACTACTACTGAATCGTCATTTCCCCTCTACTTCTTTTGTATGTTTGTCACTCTCTTGTGAACTGCTATTTTCTGGCGGGGTGCTAGTGATTGTCGAAGCAGACTTTGTGCTGTAAACCCTCTCTGGTAAAACCTTACTAAAACAAACAAACCCTTCTGTCTGTTTCCCGGTTCTGTGGATGTCTCAGCCTCGATCGCTCCTCCCCAAACGCAGAACTGGGACTCAAACTGAGGGGACAAACAGCAGATTCTTAGTCAGGCAAGCGCAGTTATTTCCTCAGCGCATGCGAACACCCCGAAAAGTACGCATTCACACAGTTCACACTTGTGCACTCACACGTGCACTCTAACAGAATAGTCACACACACACGTTCACACACACATACACACACACACATACACACAAACATACACATATATACACATACACACACTTCAACGAGCACGTGCACCCACACACACGCACATACACGCATACACACACAAACACACACCAACTCGCACGCGCAAACACACTCACAGACTCGATACACACATTTACCCATAAACATACACACAGATACACACACACAACATACACACAGACACAGACACACACACAACATACACACAGACGCAGACACACACAACATACACACAGACGCAGACACACACACACACACACTCACTCACACATTCACACACAAACAAACATACTCATTATTTGGGTGGTGACGATAGTCTAGTGAGGTTATGCCAACATCGTAATTATGAGATTGCGGGTTCCCTGATTGGAGCCTTAGCCCGGTCCAACGTTGCGTCCTTGAGAAAGGCATTTATTTTACACGAAATTTCTCATTTGGCTCAATCCCTTAGGAGACGGACATTAAACCCAGAGGCCTGCGTCATAAACAACCTTACAGCGTTGCAACGGGCGTTAAACCTTCATAATCTTGCAATTTCACACAGGCACGCACGCTCGCACACATACATACCAGCACACACACATGGGCACACACACACACACATGCACACACACACTCACACACACACACACACTCTCTCTCTC
>NW_004797636.1:759881-761418 GCF_000002075.1 Aplysia californica | reverse complement strand
ATATGTGTGTGTGTCCTTTTGTTTTATGGGTTTGTTGCTCTGTAGTACACGCGTGGTTGGAGGGCGCCTCTGGTGTAGGCCTACACATCTGACTTGTTTTAGTTCCCTCTGCTGTTGCTGTCTGTCTACTTTGCTCATTCCCTGCTCTAAAAGTAATTTGTGGGTGGTTGGCGGGTGCTCTGGTGTGGTTTGCTTCTTCTTTCCTATCAAACATCTATGGTCCTTGTCTCCCCTTCTTCTTTTTTATGTTCGTTACTCTCTTGTAGCACCTCTAATCTTCTGGCGGTCATATGACCTTATGCAGTTGCGAGCGCCGTAAAACCTCTACTAAAACTAAAACTAACTAAAAGTAGTTTATGACCTTTATTTTATATTCTGTGTTCTTCTTTTTACTTAAAACGAACAAAACTCTTCATGTCAGGTCAGTACGTTGGCTCTTAACTCGATTGGTGAGCCCAGGAAAGCTTGTAGGTGTACGTTTAGCTCAGTTGGTATCCTGCTGGCCTTTGGTGCAGGCTGTCTTGTGTGGAATCCCAAATAACGTCCTTAACCTTATCTGTACGCCCTGGGGTCATTTTGTGCCCCTGGGGTTGTATTCTTCACTTTTTAGAATACTTCTTGTACGAATGTCTCTTTGAAACTTTCAGTATTTCTTTAAAAAATATTTTGACAGGTTACTATGCAAAGCGTATGGATTGGATTAAATTTCCTCTTTGGAAAGTGGTGGCACGGAGTTCTCCACGTCGTATGGATACGATAGTAACGCACTGCGTACGGATAGGGTTAAACTTGGGTCGTTTTGGAGGTTTTATTTAAAAGGTCACCCCCATCTGAGCTTAAAGTTAATATATGGTCTAATAGAATATTGACCTTTAATGGAACCTCTTCTAGAAAGTTGAATAGTCTTAGCTAATTAGAGTTACTGTGTTGAAAAGGGTGTGAGATAAAATGTCATGGTTCTGAAGTGGGAACGTACTACTAGCAAACAGCGTAAGTCTGCTATAAATAACTACAATAAATGGTCAATCAGTTAACTTGTGCAGCAGGTTTTACTTTAAGTTGGCGGTGTATGGGCATTTTGAATACATTGTTTGGATTGTATTTCGTAGGAGGATTATCGGATTTATTTGATTACCTGGGGGCTGTGTTCAATTACTCGTATAGCTGCGTGTGTGACAGATGGCGTCAACATATTACCCCCTCCCCCCACCCACATACCCTCTTAATTATTAACTCTTTCTGCACTGGGACTCTTGAGCATGCAGCCCAAGTTCTTAGTCATACTATTGTCTTACTTTGTCAAAGTCTTACTATTTGTTATCCCGTGGCTTTCTGCTGTCGAGCTGGGCCAGGGTTTCGAACATGGGTCATCTTCTCCATTGTACAGGGGAATGTTAACGAAGCAATCGGCGCTCTTGTTGTCGTCCTGGGGTCTAAACTAGGGCAGTCCGTCCGTCCGTCTATCTGTCTGTCTGTCTGTCCATCCCCTCTCGCTCTCTTTCTCTCTCTCTCTCTCTCTCTCTCTCTCTCTCTCTCT
>NW_004797636.1:757607-759781 GCF_000002075.1 Aplysia californica | reverse complement strand
ACAACAACAACAACTAATTGAATTGAGTTTTGATACTGGGTGCCCACTTTTTGTTTGATCGCGCTGAAAGACGAGGGAATGATTTCCTCTTGAGGAAGGAATTTTATCACGCTCCTCTATCTTTTTGCTGGGGTGCTCCTGTGCTGGTCTGGAAAGGCAGGTTCCAATCAATCAATAAATGATCTAAATTGTATCAAGGGGGAATGCAAAACGTTAATTTACAACAACGTTCCCTGCCTTCTTCAAGGTTTGCAAGCTAGTGAACTTTGAGGCGTTGAAGCTCAAACTAATTGGCAAACAGCCAGGTCATGTCTGTCTGAGCTCAAATAGCTGCTACACATAGACAGTTGGGGCTTCTATGAATAGATTATAAAAATAAATTTATATTTTATCATTCTAAATCTCCTCTTTCAGCTCAAGACAGGACTCTGTGTTAGGTAAATGTTACAGCCTTTTTAACGCAAATAATAAAACGTTTATGTTTTTTTAAGCAAATGATAAATGTTTATAGCTTTTAAAACAAATATTAAATATTTATAGGCAACTTCAATAGGGAAATATATTACACATGTATTTTAAAAAAACCCGTTTAGTTCCAAGTGACCAGGGTAGCTTTTATAGGTCTCCAACTCGCTACCTCACAGTTACAAAGTTCCATCTGCTCAGTGTTCAGTACCTGGTTTTGAGACATTTGACGTCGAAGACTACGGATTTCATATCATGTCAAGCTTTTTCGCATGCATTTCTTCAAATATCTTGATAACGACTCCGAATAATCTTACGATTTTGTATAGAGCAGGTAGAACCTTTGGTTTCTGGCCTCACGGTCTTAGTAACTTAAAACGACCAAAATGTCAGATAGAACTTTGTAATTCTTTTTAGCGATACAATTGTCGCCCTCCGAAAGTGACACTTTAATCCCCTCACTACCTTACTTACAGTTTTAAACCTACAGGCTTTGATGTGGAAAATCTCCCGTGCCCTCGCCGGCCTATGTTATACCAAAGATCGTCCATAACAAGATGGTTCACTCAGTCAAAAAAGTGTCCGCGGAAATCCGCGCATTGCTTCAGATGGCGCTGCAGTCTTTGAAAAATTATTGATGGTCAAGGATTTGAAGCTCTTTTTCGTTTCTCCAGAAGAAGAATAGGAATAGCACAGTTTGCTAGTTTCACTTTTATTATTTTTTTTTACACTAGTAGGGTAACTCTGTTCACAGAGTCAGCGCTTTTTCCAAGAGGGCGCCACCGAATTTTAAGGACACTTTTTTAATTGGCTCAAAGAGATGAGTGAACGATCTTATTATACACGATCTTTGGTTACACTGTGACAAACGGGTACGGTGACACTACCGAGGGAAATCGGAAAGATCTCTTGTCAGCAAAGGAAAGGGATACAGAGACCGTGAAATATAATAGTCTCTTTGTTATAGCCCGCGCGGCTGTTGTCACGAACATAAACTTGGGGGATTTAAAACTTTAAAAAAATTTAGAGTATTTAAAAGTGGACAGAAGGAGGAATATAAATGCCCTCTTTAAATATAAATTACCTAAGATCAGCAAAAAACTTATTTTTTTAACAACACTGACAACAGCAACAATTATTTAACTGCTGCTGCTGCTACTGCTACTGCTTCTTCTACTTCTACTACTACTACTACTACTACTACTACTACTACTACTACTACTACTACTACTTTACTACTACAGTACTACTACTACAACTACTACTACTACTTCTACTACTACTACTACAAAAACTAAACAGAACAAACATTAATTTAGATAAAAACGACTCCATCTCTCCCCCCAACCCCCCCCCAAACAAAAAAACAACAAAAAAACAACAACCCCAGACCTTCTTCCACCCCCGTACACCCACCGCCACACCGAAAGACTACATTAGAAAAAATAAACATGGTAAAAAAACCTGAGATAACAAAAACCCACCCACCGTGATCGACAAATATATCTGGTGACCCCATCTTGCTACGACATACATTGTAATGAGTTAATTGTGTACTCTCCTATACCCAGCACCGGGGTATAGCGACTGTGACAGTGACAGTTTTAGTGTTTTTTGTGTGTGGGTTGTGTGTGTGTGTGTATGTGTGTGTGTGTATGTGTGTGTGTATGTGTGTGTGTGTGTGTGTATTTATGTGTGTGTGCGTGACA
>NW_004797636.1:756101-756481 GCF_000002075.1 Aplysia californica | reverse complement strand
AAAAATGACGAGGCATTGCACAGATGTGATCAGAAATGGCATGTTTGGGAAATTGTTCTATGTTGGTGTATTATTGTGTATCCACGTATTTACGTGTGTATGTATTTATAATAATGTACTTATATGTATTTATAATTATGTATTTATGTATGTCTGCATTTATAATTATGTATGTATGTGAGTATGTATGTATGTATTATTATGTATTTATGTACATTATATGTTTTTGCCATTAATTGCAACTCAAATTTCTCCACAAGGATCTATAAAATATAAAATGTAATGTATATAACTGTATCATTTAGCCATTGAACATGTATAGAATCAGCAAAAAGCAACTTGTTCTACTTAATAGGGGCCGAGGTGGCGGGTGTGTGTGT
>NW_004797636.1:753324-754409 GCF_000002075.1 Aplysia californica | reverse complement strand
TAAGCTCAGTCCATACTTAGATATTGTCGGTCCTCATCATATTACACGACCGTTGCTTGACCAGCAAGGGCCTCCTCATTCAGTGCGGTGATGAGTGGACGATTACCAAAACATTGTCCAGGGAACACGAGTCTGAACTTGCTTCTCCTCTCACCTTCACAGCAAGGGTTCCGGCCGAGTGTCAGGTATTGCTGTCTAAGCCAAGACATATACACAGACGCAAGAACGCACACACACATACGCACAGACACACACACAGACAGACAGACACACACACACACACGACACGACACACACACACACACGATACACACAGACAGACACACACACAGACACATACACACACACAAACACACACACAGACACACACGCATGCACACACACACATACACACACATGCAATGCAGACGTAGTTATAATATGCAGTGCTCACTATCGATCAGATTCATCGAACTGAGCCGGGACTAGTCATATCTTTCTCTATGGATGATGCAAATTATGCTTCCATTTTGGCATAATGCGGCCTTTCGACTCGCGACCTTGAAAAACAAACGCTGTTGATTTTGAAGGTCACAGTTGAATTCAGTTGAAATTCAGTCGTGTTGTGCCAAAATGATAGCTTTTGCCCCATCCATAATGAAAATCTGGCTGACCCTGACTCAAAACGATGAATCCGATTGGCATTGTGCAATGGGACTTAAATGTCTTGTCCTAAGGCTTTTGGAATTACAAATATCTATCTGGCATTTTTGGCCTTTATGAGTTACCAAGACCTGGAGGTCAGAAACTAATTATTCTATTCTTTTCTGTCAGAATAGTACGACTTTTCACTGTCGTTATCTAGATATTCCAAGAACTGCATTCGAAAAATCTTGACATGTTGTGAAACTGCCCCGGGGCAGTGCCACTGACTGAAGTGTCTTTAGGCCATTCCCAAAGGGGGGGTATTTCTCGTTCAAGCATAGTAGAATTGTAAATGGGCTGTTTCATGTCACGCTCATAACTGTGCCTGATTTGCAACAGGAAACTGCTGCTTTTTCTTTCCTGATCCTCACTATTGTCATTTTCCTCTATTTCTTTTGTAT
>NW_004797636.1:748123-749286 GCF_000002075.1 Aplysia californica | reverse complement strand
CAAACCCCCCCAACAAACAACCTACTTCATAACATATTAGACATGTATTTTGATAAGTTTTAAGATGTCCCTGTGTATTTATTTTCACGCGGAGAATATAAGTACATTAAATATACATACTATTTATAATGCTGTCTGTTATTTTTCCCTCTTTGCCGTGGTTTAATTTGTTGCTGTGTTAATTTTTCTAAAAATTGTTCTGATGATTTGTTTTTCTTTTTTTGTGTGTTTGTTTATACAGAGAAATGTCATTTAATTTGATGCTGTTCCTACCCTTTTAAAAATACAAATGTGTTATGTTAGAGGGTGTCTCCACCAAAACCGAATACAGACACTGGCACACCCCAATTGTGTGTGATTCCATTATTTACACGTAATATCCTGTAGGCCTACTTTTTCTTGAATTACACACGTTTAGGGTTAAAACAACCAATCTTCGGATAGGACGATACGCGTCCTTATTTGTTAAATTTTTGTGGCAACAAACGCAGATGCTAGATAGCTGGGTCTATGTGAAGTACGGTGTGACTTTATGTCACTGAGGCGTTACGCTAAACGTGAAGGCCGACCCGGGTCACCCCTAAACGTTGCTGGCTAAAGGGGCTCTGGTGAAACTGCGACTGGCTTAGCAGGCCGGCAGTGGATATTACTATTGCTCAAGAAAATAAAAGGAGACTCACGGGATGTCCCTCCTACAGGCCACTCGCCTTGCTGCAGACACGACGCCTGTGTCTCCCCGCGACACCCACTGGTACAAGCGGAAGAAAAAAGTAAAAGTAAAGTAAGTTCTCTTTTTCTGTAGTCTGGGTTTTTACTTTTCTTCTTCTTTGTTTTCCCTTGCAAGGTCTCAGGGGTAGTCGACTACTTGTTCTTCAACCTGTAGTGCAAATGATTCTTATGGATGAGACGAGTTTTTCCTACTTAGTAGTGTCCCTTGCCTTCAGGCAGCCACGTTCCGATTTCGAGGGTACTCTATATCATGACTAATTTGATCTCAGTTAATTTCCAGGCACTTTCGCTCCTGATTTTCTTACAGCTCGGTAAATTATTGCGCCAGCCTTTACACTCACCGTGGGATAAATTTAAGGAGAATTCCGAAGAGAAAAAAAAGGAAAGTAGGAAAATCGGATAAAAGATACTTAAAAGGAAATATTGGGGAAAAA
>NW_004797636.1:745056-746604 GCF_000002075.1 Aplysia californica | reverse complement strand
TAATTAAAAATTCCACGCTTCCACAAACCCCCCAAACTCACTGAGCATCCAGATCCGGGTGATCCGAATCATCCGGTACCAGGAACTGGCGGGCGATGTGGTTGTACCCGGACATGACAGAACCGAATGTGTACAGCGCTTTCCCGCCCACAGACACATCGTCCAGGGCATCTCCGTCACAGTCTCCGCACAGACCCCGGGTCCATCCCCGATACACGCCCGGCATCTCCACAACCGCCTGGGGAGGTTTTAGGTTAGACTAGTTTTAGTAAGAATTTTACGGCACTTTTAACACAATTAGGCCTATAAGTGCCGAGGATTAGAATATCAATTTTAGTTAAGAGTTTTACAGCACTTGTAACACAATTAGGTCATATAAGTACCAAGGATTAGAGTATTACTTTTAGTATGAGTTTTACAGCACTTGCGACACAATTACATCATGTAAGTGAGTACCGAGGATTAGAATTTTAGTTTTGGTATGAGTTTTACGGTACTTGCAGCACAGTTAGGTCATGTAATGTGGGAATTGTAACAAACTGAGCTGAACTTTACACTTAGTATAACATACCGGCACATCATAATTACAATGTTCTAAAGTTCTTTCTGCTCAGTACCTCGTTTTGTTGACGCCAAAGATTTTGCGTTTCACATCATGTCAAGCTTTTTCGATTGCAATTCTTGGAATATCTTGAAAACGATTCCGAATAATCTTACGATTTTGACAGTGCAGAGAGAACATTTATTGGTTTCTGACCTCATGGTCTTATGCACCTCAAAACAACCAAAAATGTCAGATAGAACTTTGTAATTCTGAGGTAGCGATACGAACAAACCAACTAGCAAACCAAAACATTAGAAAAAGACGAACAGACTTGGTTGATGGGATCCAATTGGGGTAACGAGAAAAGATGAAAGATGTGACAGGGAGGAAGGAGCAGATTATTCGAAGGGTTGCAGGAGTATCATCATCATCATCATCATCATCATCATCATCATCATTATCATCATCATCATCATCATCATCATCATCATCATCATCATCATCATCATCATCCGGTGCCTTGCCTACTGGCGTAAGAGATCAAGGACCTCCACTTCACTCTGTCATGCGTCGCAGCGATGGTGTCTGTTTTTCTGGCTGTTGCCAGCAATGTTGTCAACTTTTCCAGTATCTTTTCCTTCTGTCTGCCTCTGCCTCTCATTCCATCAAACTTGCCTGTTTTTACAATATTCTCCAATGTCTCTTTCCGCATTGTGTGTCCAATGAACTTTGCCTGCTGGGGAGTATTCTGAGTTAAAAAGGGACGTAAAACAGTCCTACTCCTCACCTCTTTGTCTCCGTCGTAAGAAATGGTGACGTTGCAGGCGGTAGTCACGTTGATCCAGGCGCCATCTTGGACCACCACGGCATCACGTGACACAAAGTCTGGGGCCTTCTCTTCTCCGTTGAGCTGTGGGGGTGGAGTGGCGGAGGTGGGTTTTTTTTTATTAAGGAGGGGGGTTGTTAGGGGTTGGTTGGTGTTGAAAAAGGTTTGGGTAAAAAGA
>NW_004797636.1:739002-744205 GCF_000002075.1 Aplysia californica | reverse complement strand
GGGGTAGCAGGAAATTTCAAGACACAAGGAATAAAAGTTTCGAATATTTATGTCGTATTTGAAATGATAACGTTTTTTTTCCCAGTCGGACTGACTTATATAGTACTTGAATTTAAGAATTCTAGCAAAATGAGCTTATTGTTGCACTTACAGAATAAAAAACCCCAACAACAACAAACAAGCAAACAAACAAAACCCCACGGAAAAGATGAACAGACGAGAATGTTGAGAATTATCCAGTATGGATTACTGAAAAGGATTCATGTACTCTGACAACCAGAAAGATAAGATTGTGAGAAGACAGTCTAGAAGAGGTAGACCTCTAGCAAAGCGTAAACCAGAAAACTCTAGTCTATTGTTAATGTACACGTTTATACACAGATACCTAGAGCAAAGACAGAGAAAGATAAACATAATAGATTGATAGAATGTAGACACACTTACACATACACACACACACACACACACACACACACACACACACACACACACACACACAAACACACATACGCACACACACACAAAGAAGAGAGATAGATAGATAGATAAATAGATAGATAGATAGATTGATAGATAGATAGATAGATAGATAGATAGAGAGAGAGAAAGAGAGAGAGAGAGAGAGAGAGAGAGAGAGAGAGAGTATGTGGAAAGAAATACAGGGAGAAAGATAAAGAGATCATACAGGCAAAGAGGCAGACAGACAGAAAGACAAACAGGCAACACAGACATGGACTGAACAAACAAACAATGACAACAAACAGACTCACGAAGACAAGACCTCCGACGTGAAGGCGGATCGTATCTTCTGGTAGTCGGATATCCAGCAATCGGGTGTAGGCTTTTTCTGGGTGCTTCGATTCTGGCCGTTTCTCATTCTTCACTTCCACCCTAGAGAGAGATGCAATGGTGGCATCAGAGTTTTTAAATACCATTTTAACACAGGACGTCAGTTATGTAGCGGACCTCAGAATAAACGGGAACCAGCAATAAAGGGTGAGGGGGGGATATACGCACTCACCTGAAGGCACATGGGTGGTGTGTGACTGCAGTCTCTGCCATGACGTATTTGCAGGGTGTGAACACCTCGATGTGGGCGCCGTCAAACGTTGTGTAGTGAGGGTCACCTTTGGCTTCACAGCGACATACGTCCGCATCTGCACGGGGGGACAACAACGTACACATATACACACATATGAAACTACACATTGCATTGATATGACAAAAGTGTATAAGCGTCTTATTTCTACCAATAATAATAAAAGAACAAAACCAAAACTACAGACTCATATTAATCTCTCAATTTTCTCTATGATTAGATCACCTCTCTCTCTCACAAACTACGCGTCCTTTACATTCATTATGGTCTCCCGTAGTCTTTCCCTCTCTAGATCTAGCTGTAGTCTTTCTCGCGTCCTCTCTCCTTCCCACTTAGATTTTGCTGTTGAGCGGGAATTTGTGCTATGTATGTATGTACGTATGTATGTATGTATGTATGTATGTATGTATGTATCTATCTATCTATCTACCTATCTGTGATGATGATGATGATGATGATGATGATGATGATGATGATGATGATGATGATGATGATGATGATGATGATAATTGTCTTTGTCATTATCATTATCATTATCAGCTAGGGTTTAGAGTGCCTGCAGTGACCCACCTTCAGGCGCCATTGTTGTCTCTGGCATGGCCGTGACGTCATGGGTCACAGCCTCTGGCATCTCGTCATTGAACATCTCAGCTGGGCTCTCTGTGGTAGATTCAGGGACTTCCTCTTCTTCTTCTTCCTCTTCTTCGGGCATTTCAGGAACCGGTGCCAGAGTTGGAATTTCCAGATCCGGATAATCAACTGGGATCTCTTCTGTTGCTGATGGGTCCTCATAGATCAACTCAGGGTGGATATATGGAATCGGTTCTGGTATTTCCGGTTGGTAAGGATTGGGTTCTAGATAATCTGTGAAGAGTTCTAGAGGGTCTCCGATTATCTCCTGCGTTGTGGTCAGGGGAATCGGTTCTTCGGTAGTCGGTGGGGTGGGTATTTCTGTAACCGGTGGGGGTAGGGGACCGGGTAATGTGAACGGTGGAATCATTGGAATCGGTTCTTCGGGAGTCGGTGGGGGTGGCGTGGGTGGTATGCCAGGCATTTCTGGAGTCGGGTCTGGAGGCAGTGGGCCGGGTAATGTAAACTCCATCGGTTCTTCGGGAGTAGGTGGTGGGGGTGTGGGAGGTATTCCGGGCATTTCTGGAGTCGGTTCTGGGGCCAATGGGCCGGTGAGTGTGGTGGGAGCTTGGGTGGGTTCGGGAGTCGGTTCTGGCATCGGAGGTCCTGGTGTTTCTGGAATCGGTTCCGGTTCTGGTTCTGAGGAGAGAGTAATCATACGTTTATTTATTCAAACCAAACACAGACTCTTACGAGACAGAGCATATTATTAGGTGTCACAACGTTGTGGAATCAAGAGATCGTCAGTTTTTGGGCATATGGGGTCATTGGTATCATCTTAGAGCTTGCTCATTTGCCTTCCTTTTGTGAAAAATGTCCATTTACGTTGAATAGAAATTAAAATATTTGCGGTTGAAGGATGTCTGGGTCCCTGGTTTCGGAGGTAAAATTAGTGAGAAAATGGCGGCCAAAGTCTGGTAACTTCCATAACCTGAGAGTCCTTAGAACCTAAACATTTACATCTTTTGTGCCTTTTTGGAGTGTTTTCTAAAAATAAAATCCTCACAAAAATGTAACTTTAATAAACACAAAAGGTGTTGAGCCAATAAAAGAAAATTACAAATAAATTGCCCATTGACCAAACAAATTTCGATTTCTTTGATTTCATTATTTTGACATGCGCCTGATTTCACCACGATGCCTCACATATAAGTATGACTCGACTTACGACTTACTTACCCTTTCTCTATTCCGTCAGGTACATGAGGCGGATCTAAGACTCTTACAAGACAGAAATTGTTTCTGAAAACAAGTGCTTCAAAAACTATTGAATTAGGTTTCAACAAAGTTTGAAGAAAACGGGTGGGTGGGTAAATGGGTTAGAATTGAAATCAAATGACTGCTTACAGAGAAGTTATAAATATTATATTAAAACTTTCTATGAAAACAATCTTATACTTCTACCGTCGAATAACAGCCAATATCTAGCATCTGTGTTTGTCGCAACCACCCCCCCCCCAACCAAAAAACAAAACCACTGCCGGGGAATAAAACCAAAAAAAAAAAAGAAAAGAAAAAGAAGCTGAACCTCTTTACTTTTAGAAA
The DNA here is from genome assembly GCF_000002075.1 of Aplysia californica. Taxonomy (NCBI): domain Eukaryota; kingdom Metazoa; phylum Mollusca; class Gastropoda; order Aplysiida; family Aplysiidae; genus Aplysia; species Aplysia californica. The sequence continues at coordinate 740,931 of NW_004797636.1, read as the reverse complement.
GAAAGTTTATTTTCACTTCAGCTTCACATTGTGATTGTCTCTTTCTTACTTGTTGACACCACGTTGATTTGTTATCTTTTACTTGAAGAATATAACTACATTACATACTATTTCTATTGCTGTTTCTCTTTTATTTTTCCTTCTTTGTTGTTTTTCTTATTGTTGGTGTGTTAATTTTTTTCTTGTTATTGTTCTAATGTGTTGTTTTACTATTTTTTTGTTTTTATTTACTGTAATGTTATTTAATTTGATGTTGTTCCTACCTTTTTTAAAAATATATGTATATAAATGTGTTATGTTAAAACGTGTCTCCACCAAAACCAAAGGTTGACACTGGCAGGCCCCTTAATTGTGTGTGAATTCAAAATTTACATGTAATATCTTGTAAGCCTACCTTTTCTTGAATTACACACGTTTAAGGTTAAAACAGCCAATCTTCGGATAGGTGGACACACGCACTTATTTGTGAAATTCTGTGGTTGTGTATGTGCTGTTCTAATTTTGATTTGATTCTGTTGTGAAACCATAAATTTTCACGTTTTTACACTCTTTTTGGCTACAAATGATCCTCTGGATTCTGCACAAGAAATTCTGGTGCTTTAGATTAAGTTACCTCTATCAACATATTGCTATATATACGTCGTCACAGAGAGTTGAAAGCTTGAAAATTAAAGGCAACTTTTATGGCAACTTTTACCATTTTTGTGGCAACTTATGGACAAAAAAATGGCAAAAAACGCAGATGCTAGCAATATGGTTCAGAGGGGCGGAAAACAAACGAGGAACTCAACGATGATTAATAAAGCTCCCAAATAAAATGTTTACGAAGAGTTTTATTAATAAAATGAAATGAAATTATTACAAATAATGAAATGCTGGAACTGAAGACATCAGCTCGACCTTAAAAAAGGAGAAGAAGGAGATAGTCGGACATGTTTTAAGAATGCCGAAGACACGTCTGCCCTATTAGAAATAGTATGGGAAACCAACTGGAAAAAAAAAAAAAGGTAGACCAGCTTGAAGTTACAGAGGCACAATTAGGGATTAAGCAGTCTCTCGGGACCTAGATGATAGAAGTGTCAAGATTGGAGAAGGTGGCAAGGGACAGACAAGCGTGGCGTCGACTGCTCTTTGTCTTATGTACCTGCCGGTATAGGGAGAGAGTAGGTAAGAAGCATATTATTTTGCTGTATGCAGACTGGTGAGAGGCGATTCGAAGCAGCACATTCACAAGGATTGTACGGATGTTCAGTCCTGGTCATGCAAGACCTCAAGGCTATGAACGTGCTGATGAGCTAGCCACCAGGCTGAGATTGGCGGCACCATGCAATTAGACCCAACAACAATCATGGCAGCATTGACAGCATGGTTTAACGACTACAGAGAAGATGAAGTATGAAGGCACCCCATCACACTCAATGGAAAGACTTAGGAGGGAGGCTGGTGTCTCAAGAGGATCGAGGAGAGTCAGCAAAATGCGTGAAAAAGCCAGAAGAATATCCAACCCGCCGATGACTGGCCCGATCAGTAAGCTAACCCTTTCAATTTCATGGACCCTGGAGAGGAGGGAGGAGCAGCAATGGTGACCAAATAACCAAGCAAGTAAGTAACAGTCAGTCCCGATCCACTTACCTGGGACTGGTAGACATTCGTAACCGTCACCAACGTAACCGGGTTTGCAGACGCACTGAATGTCATTCCCATCACGCACAGAGCAGATGGCTTCCTTTGCGCATGCGTCGTTGTCAAGGGGCGTGGCCACGAGCAGAGAACCGAATTCGGAGGGCTGGCATTCGATTCTTCGAGTACAGTCAGGGCTGACAATACTGGTTCCCATCTGTGGGAAGAATCGGTTAGTCGGATTTTAATTTTTCGGATTGTGGAGAGAGGAAGGAAGTCGTAGGCGGACTGGCAGTTGAGAGAGAGAGA
>NW_004797636.1:737445-738689 GCF_000002075.1 Aplysia californica | reverse complement strand
TCTCTCTCTCTCTCTCTCTCTGTTTCAGAGAGCGACCAAGAGAGAAAAAAGGTATATTTGACACGCACAAATGTATGCATGAATGTGGTTTCAGTTTGAGGCATTTGATTGCTCCTAAGGAATATCCAGTTCTGCTTTGGATTTTCTTCACATACACCCCCCCACCCCCACGCCACCTTTCCATTCGCCGTCCCACCCTCTTTCCAGCCCACAATTGGTCGCTTTTAAACACAAGGGGGCTATCCCGAAAAATGCTGTTTTGAGAAAATTGAAGGTAAAGTTTTTGCCCCTTGTTCAGTTTCTTTAAAAGACAAGGAAAGTTTTCTTTATAATTAAACAAATATACACACCAGTGAAACCAAACTTCTCCTATAAATGTCCACTTTTGGTTTAGGTCAATCTTTCTGGAAACCCCCGAAATCTGTGTTAGCCCGCTTGACCTTAAAAGCGACCAATTCTTTCCCACTCACAGGAATGTACACGCCGTCGACATCGCTACAGCCACAGTCCTCTTGTTGTATACACATCCCGTTGTCAAGGACGAAGCCAGGGTCACACTCGCAGCCTTCCCTCTCAGCCAATGGGCAAACGCGGGGGGCGGGGCCAAGGCAAGATGACTGACAGCCGGACATGAGCGGGTTGTAGTGGCTGTTTGTAGGGCATTTTATTGCTGGGGAGGATAGTGAAAGGGTGTGCATGAAATGTAGTCACCGTTTGTATCATGATAATGATATTATCATCATCATCGTCATCATCATCATCATCCTTGTAGAAAAAGCAGAGTAGAGGAAGAGTTTTGAGTAATTTTCGGCCAATAAATGTAAATATGAAAATATTTTTGGTTTTAAAAACAGCTTATCCTTTCAGCCCGAAGGCTTCATATTCATCACAACCACCACCACCACCATCATCATCATCATCATCATCATAATCATCGTCATCATCATAAAGATTAAGATGGTATAAAAACTTTGTAAATGAAGAGCTCAGCCCACGTTGCCGAAGATGCGGCCATGAAAAGGAGGATGTCAAACATTATGTTTGAATGTCCAGGAACAATGGCAATTCGAATAGAGTTATTTGGACGAGTGGAGGTGCCGTTAAGCATATTGACAATAGAGCTGAAAAAGAGCCTCGCTCTCGAAGATTCTTTCGTGGAGTCCGCCAGGCTCATTAAGGAAACAATGGAAACATCATCATCATCATCATCATCATCATCATCATCATCATCATCATCATCATCA
>NW_004797636.1:734805-736154 GCF_000002075.1 Aplysia californica | reverse complement strand
ACAATTTATTATTACGTCTTTCTCTTTTTGTTCTGGTTATATACTTCACCATCCTGATATTGCTCTAGATAAATGTATCATTATAACACCCTATTGTTGTGTTCAAGACGATTTATTATCATCAGATTTAAAAAAAATAAAAAAATTTTTCAGCAATGACGGGAACCTGAAAGACAGACAACTCTAAAGTGTTCTTTCTGTTTGGACATTAAGATCTAAATACCATGAGACCTAAAATGACAGACAGACAGACGAACGGATAGACAGACAGACAGACAAGGACGTAGCTAGCTAGATAGATAGATAGACAGACAGACAGACCGACAGACAGATAAATAGACAGACAGATAGACAGATAGACAGATAGACCAGTCACAAAAGTAATACTCACTCCTCCGAATCGTCCAGGCCTAAAGGATCAGGCACGAGGTAAGAGTTCCCAATGAGTGAGAAAAAGTTTGGTACAGCACTCACATCCATTCCATCCCGAGTCCTGTAGTCATCCTTCACCGAGTTGCAGTCTCCGCAGATACCGTCCAGTCCATCTGATTGAAAGAAGCGCAAATAAAAACTATTTCATCTCTTCAAAGGGAATTGAACTAATATCATTTACAACTAACGCGTGGCGTCGGTAGCTTAGTGGTTAGGTTACCGGACTCGTAATCGTGATATTGCGGGTTCGGGGGATCGAGCCTCATCTCGGTCCGACGTTGTGTCCCTGGGAAAGGCACTTTACACGAACTTCCCACTTGGCTCGGTCCTATCGGAGACGGATGTTACATGAGGAGGTCCCGCCTCTTAAATAACCTAATAGTGTTGATAGGGGCGTTAAACTCATACCATTTTCATTTCACACCCAACCCAAAGAGCCAAAAGCATGTAATTACAGCATGGGTTCGAGGAGAACTGACCATCAAAAACGGATCCCCGTCATTTTCCATTATCGCAAAGAGACTAATGTTTGAGTTCACAACATGTTCTTGAGCATTTTTCGAATACATGTACAGTTCTTTGAATATCTCATTGAAGACTACAGATTATCTTACGACTGGGATAAATAAGACAGAACAGTTGGTGTCTGATCTCATGGTCTTAGCAAGTAACTCAAAACGGCCAAAGATGTCAGACGGAACATAGGTTCGAGGCGAACTGAGTATAGCATTCGTAATCTGCTATTGTTGATGGTGCCGGATCAAGCACACGTCATGCACATACACTCATACATTATGCACCGCCCTACACTCTCGTATACATAATAATATTATACATATGGTACTCACATATTATATTATCATTATTATTATTATACGCACATGCTTCTTCTACACACACACACACACACACACACA
>NW_004797636.1:728970-732709 GCF_000002075.1 Aplysia californica | reverse complement strand
CACACACACACACACACACACACACACACATACACACATACACACACACACTCTCTCTCTCTATTTCTCTCTATCTCTTTCTCTCTCTATCTCTTTCTCTTTCTCTCCCCCTCTCACTCTCTCAAACTGTTACCACTATGAATGGACTTCCAAATCACACGTTATTAATTATTTAAAAGCTGTAACTGAAAATTCCAAGCGATGTCGGGGAAACATAAATAATTCTTGGCCAGAAGAAGAGACAAGCTAAGGAGCACTTGAAATTGAGGATGTTTGTTTCAGTAAAGGTTTTACGGCGCTGGCAACTGCATAAGGTCATATGAGCACCATATTTGAGGATTTAAAAAAAATTAACGTTGACAAAAAACGGGTGGACAACTTGACAGTGAGTCTGTACCATGAAGTGGATCATCTGTCCGTCAAATGTACGGTAGTGTGGGTCGCCACTAGCACTACACTCACAGTATCCTGGGGAGATGAAGCGGGGGTGGGGGAAGGGGGGCGTGTTGTTAGTGGTGATTGAGGTAGTTCATAGGGGATAAGAGAGAGTCTGTGGGGATATTGGGATTTCAGTGAGAACAGAAGGCGTGTTAGTTTAGTTTTAGAAGGAGTTTTACGGCACTTGCAACACATTAAGGTCATATAAGTGCCGAAGATTAGAGGTGTTACTAGAGAGTAACAAACACACAAAAAAGGAGGGGGAGATAGAAACGATAGTTTTTTTGTAGGAAAGAAGGAGCAACCGCCCCCCCCCCAGAACACCCGCCAACCACCCACAGGCGTGATAGTAAAGAGGGATAGGGTGTGTGTTAGTAAAGGGATATTAGGGGCGTGTTAGGTAAGGGGAGGGGGTAGGGGGTGTCAGTCAATGGTGCAGGAGGTATTTCAGTCGGGAAATGGGCGGGGGGGGGGCGTCAGTGAGAATGTTAATGCGTCCTTGAGGACCTGTGGAATATCAATGGGGGATATGAGGTGAGTCGGTGGGAAAAGAGAGTGTGGTGATCTAGTTCTTCCACTGTTGAGGGGGATGGACCTTATATCCAGTGCCCATTGGCACGATTGGCTCGGATCGGTTCGGTTTGTTAGCCAGGTTGAGGGTGCAAAGCGGCTATCGTGGCACAAACCGATCGTCAGACTGGTTGCCTAAAAAAACAAACACGTTTGTTCTCAGGTGACGAGTCGGGTGATCGACCGGACCCGACCCGATCCCATCTGCAATGGGCACCCCCGATAAAACGTGTTTGTTTTCAGGCGACAAGTCGGTCCATCGATTGGAGATCGGTTGACGATCTGTTTGTGTGAGAGAACCGATCCCCAAAGGGCACTCCGTATAAGCAAGATATCAAGAGTGAGCAAAGACATGATGGGCACAACTCACCAGTTTCCCGACGCTCTCGTTCCTTCTGTATTTCCTCTATACAAACAAGCCAGGGTATGAGGAAGAAAAAAAAGGGTCTATGTCAGTTGTCATCACCAGCACAGACACCAGAAGACGAAGACCACCACCATCACGATCGACAAACAAGACAGTAAGAATAATTATAGCAGAAACAACACCGATAACAATAACAGCGGCAATAACAACGCCATCACCACATTACAACTATGTTGTTGTTGTTAGCGATCCAGACACCACAACTATAAAAGCAACAAATCCCAGCTATGTCAGCACTTGAACGTATGTAGAGCTAACTGTCCTCATACTCTTTTCTTCTCTCCTTCATTGTCGTCCTCCGCTTTTTCCTCCTCCACTACCACTTCCTCTTCTACTTCACCCTCTTCGTCGTTCTCCTCCTCCCCATATTCCTCCTCCTCTTTCTCCTCCTCCCCCACCACCACTTCTTCCTCTACCTACTCTTCCTCTACCTCATTCTCTTCCTCTTTCGTCTCGCAGTTACCACAGTTTCGACCGCTTCCACAAGCACTAGAGTCACACTACAAGAGCGTTACAATTTCCACACACTGGTTCCTCACAAATAATCATTTACTAAGAGAACTGTTGTAGTTAAGAGCTAGTGACCTGATTAAAAAAAAAAATCTAGAAAAGGACGTCTCCTGTTTTTCACTTGACCCCCTCAATTGTTCTATGGTGCCGTGAAACGAATACACCGGCATATCTATCTGTCTGTCTGTCTATCTATCTATCTATCTATCTATCTATCTATCTATCTATCTATCTATCTATCTATATATAGAGAGAGATAAGTCGAGCCTCTCACCTTCGATGAGTTTCTTCTTCTCCTCCTCCTCAGGGCCCTTCTTCTCCTTGCACGTTTGCCCATCGCCCTCATACCCGTCCACACAGACACACGCCCGCTGGCCGTCGTTCAAAGAGCAGGATGCGAACTCGCTACACCCAGGTGCAGGGCGAGCCACCAGCTCTGAGCGGACGCACGTGAAGATCGTTCCACAGTCACGTGACAGGAACGTCGTTCCAGTCTGACGGAGAAAAAAGGGAAGGAAACAAAAGTCTCAAGCGGATAAAGAAGACATATTTCAGTGTTTCGAGTAAGTTTTAATCATACTACTTTGTCCATAATTCGTTCCAGTTTGACTGGGAAAAAAAATCTCAAGTCGAGAAAAGAAGATATCTTTCAGAAATGCGAAGAACGTTTATACCATTTGGCCTATCAATGATAATCAAACAGTCGTTCCAGTGTGACGAGAAAAAAAAGAAGAAAAAAACAACAACAACAAAAAACCCCTCCAGGAATCTGAAGCCAAGAAAGAAGATATCTTTCAGTGTTGCGAATAAGATTTATACAATTTGGACCATATAATATTAATAGGGCAATCGAAAAGTCGTCCTAGAGTGACGGCGAAAAAACCACCAAGAATCTCAAGCCGAGACAAGATGATATGTTTCAGTAAAGCGAGTAATTAAGATTTATGCTATTTAGAATTTCGGTCTGTATGTCATTGTTCTGATAGTTAGGTGTTATCCGAAGATTGCAGGTACGCACAGGTGATCAAATGATTTGTTTGTTGGTTGTTGGTTTTTTGGAGGAAAGGGGGGTTGGGGGGGGGGATTTATTATTTCTTGTATGTATTTATTAACAGATACTGACACACCCATTGATTTGGTATTGTCTGCTTTTAAAAAAAATATTTGAACTTGAGTCTGCGTTACCTACAGAAGGCGAGAGTTTGATTAACGAGAGCAGGTCTAAATTGTGTCTATTGGGGGCGTAAAACTTCTACATTTACAACTATAATTACATTTACAATTGCATCTACATTTGTAATTACTATTATTTGTTTTCATTCATTTATTTTTTTTTTTTTAGCTGAGAAATAAGAGGAGAACCGCGCTCGCCGATTTCTGTTTCAGATCTGGCACTTTAAAGAAGAGGTTGTTGTTGTTGTTGTTGTTGTTGTTGTTGTTGTTGTTGTTGTTGTTGTTGTTGTTGTTGTTATTATTGTTGTTATTATTGTTGTTGTTGCTGTTGTTGTTTCCAAGATACTCTCCAACTCACGGGGTAATAGTTTCCAGTTTTGGGGTCCACACAGCCGCACTGGTCAGCCGGCACGCACTGGTCATCATTGAGCAGGAACCCCTCGTCACAGAGACAGCCTTCCTGGGTGTCGGTGCTGCAGGGGCCAGAGGGGTCAGGCCGGGCACAGGAGGGCGGGCAGGCGGGGACGATGTCCGAGTAGTGGGAGTTGGCGGGGCAGGAGGGGGCTGGGGAGGGAGGAGAAGGGTTAAAGAGTGTAAGGGGAGAGGGGGAAGGGAGGGTAG
>NW_004797636.1:721850-728542 GCF_000002075.1 Aplysia californica | reverse complement strand
AACCAATGAATAAATAACAAAAAACAAAAACAAAAAACATCCAACAAACTGGAAAGGGTGACCATAACCAAACATAATAGCTACCTCTTACAAATTTTGAACGGCGTTAACATCTAAACTGAGAGAAAAAACCCCCCTGTAACTTCAGACATTAGCAAACGTTGTCCTTCGACTGCTGGCAAAAGAGTCGTTATCTAAAGAACTTCCAGCAAACTCTCTCAGTTCAGGTACATTAATTCTTAGATCAAAAATGAAACCGCACGCTCTAATTCTAACCTTATTCCCCTTACCCTTCCACAAACCCTCTCACCCCCCCCTCCCTTTTTCCAAGTACAAATTATGTACTTGCCACACTTGATCTTCTAACCCCCACCCACCCCCTCTTTTGCTCAATAAGCTGATGACACAGTGTAAAATGCCCCCTCTCTAACCACCTCCTCCTCCCCCACCCCTGACTTCCAAATCGGCCCCCAAAACAAGATCAAGACCAACAAAAAAACCCCAGCAAAAGTAATAATAACACTGACGACGACAATAGTAACGACACCTGACCGCATATTGTCGTCGTATTCTCCTTTATCTTTCTCTCTCTTTCTAAACCCCCTCATCCTCTTCCTCCTCCCTAATGGGTAGTTGGCGGGTGCTCGGGCGTGGTTTGCTTTTTCTTTCCTATCAAACATCTATCTTCCTTATCTCCCCTCCTTCTTTTTTATGTTTGTTACTCTCTTGTAACACCTCTAATCTTTTGGCGCTCATATGACCTTATGCAGTTGAGAGCGCCGAAAAAACCTATACTGAAACTAAATAAACTCCTCCTCCCCATCCCCTGCCCCCCTCCCAGTACTCACGACACAAGGTCTCGCTCCTCCACAACACCTCCACGCCGTTCTCCCAGCATTCCTCAGCCAAAGCGGTCAGTGCGTCACACAGCAGGGCGCCAGACTGGACATACACGGAAACATAACAGATGGTTAGTTTGTCAGGTAGATCAGTTGGTCAGCTGGAGCTGGATTTGATTTCCTGGTGTTTCAAGGGGTGTTAAGTCTATACATGTTCATTGCACTGATTGGTTTATAATTTGCACTTTTTGAAATCATCTCTTTACGGTCGTCATTGTTTGTTCGTACATTTTGATATGCTTTTATTTACATTCTGTCTAAATGGCACACTTTAAGCACAGTGTAGGGTATTCACAACGTCCTTGTCCTGGTTAAAGGAAAAAAAAAACCTATCTCCATCAACGTATATTCAGCACCTCCCAGTTCAGTTTATGGTCTCCGGCGCAATAGTTGTTTAAATAGACAACATGTTTACCATACTCTTGGTTTGAATCAATATTTGATTAGCTTTCAATCACGTAAGTAAATTTATCCATCCCAACATTAAAAAAAAAATTAACGGGTCCGTGAAATGCAGGCAGCTACCACTCATGACAAGGTCAGATCTGCTGACTTAAATTATGATATAACTTTTGTCGATAGTGACGTGAAACATCATCGAGAACATATTCTCCACATACCTCTTTGGGATCGGCGACGAAGGCACAGAAGTCCTGCACACAGCTGTCGTAGAGTTCCCGGGCTTGCTCTCCCCTTGCTTTGAGACACGCCCCGAAGGGTCCACCCCTTTGGACCATGATGCCACACGCCGCTTCTGCCTTCTTCCTGTTAGCCTTGGAGCATTTGGGGGGTGGGGGCAGGACTTTGCTCTTGCACCTGGATGGAATATGACATATGAAAATGATAAGGGTAGGGATGTGGTTATAGAAGAGATTTGGGGGGGGGGGGGGGAGCTGTCTTTCAGAGCCAAAACAAGATTTACTTTGAGTATTATGGTGCCACTTATGAAAAATTTGTTTACTGTGAGTGTGATAGTGAGTGAGAATATGGATGTAAACGAGAGAGAGAGAGAGAGAGAGAGAGAGAGAGAGAGAGAGAGAGAGAGAGAGAGAGAGAGAGAGATAGAGAGAGAAAGAGAGAGAGAGTACACCCACAGACACACAGACAGACAGACAGACACACACACACAGATAGACACAGACATACACACACACACACACACACACACACACACACACACACACACACACGCACACACACACGCACACACACAAACACCTAAAACAGAATGAGCCTTCACCTTTTAGGCAAGTCAGGTCTGAGCATATTGGCGACGTAACTCTGTCCAATACGACTGTCTCTCTGGTTGGCCTTGGTGACGTCAGTACCGTCTGCCAGCCTGTAGTCATCCCGGGCATTTCCGTTGCAGGTGCCGCAGATGCCAGTCATTTTGCCAGCGAAACTGTTGGGAGCAGACACCTGTACCATGTGGTCGTCCTGGGAAAGGGGAACGGTAGAAAGTGTCAGTGTCAGGTAGTTGTTGGATGTCTAAGTGTCCATACCAGCCTTTGTGGTGCAGCAGTTAAATGCTTCGTTCAGTTACTGAGTGGAGAAAATGTTTTAATTGAATATCCTCGTCTTTCTGTTCAGATGTTGTATCACTCTCTGCCCAGACGGTCTCCTGACAGGTAATTCAAAGCAGACTGTCTATTAAATGATGTAAATTGTGTTGATGGGGGCGTGAAACATCTATGATTACACTCGCAGTTTTTAAAGTGTCCAGAGAATGAGAAGGAACAAATAAGTTAACTCCGAACATCAAAATAGATACCCCAGATGAACTGTCTTTAACCTTAAGCCATAACACACCCGTAATGTGATCGACCTCTGCCATAAGCTTGAACACTGACAAACCCTGATCAATAAGTATTGCCTTTCTCAACCTGGATCAGGATATAGGCCACGAACAAACGCTTTCCACATTTCCCTATCCCTGGCTAGTCGCTTGATGTCACTCCATGTCTTCCCACTTTTCTGTACTTCCATTTCCGTGACTCTTCTTCAGGTTCCACGTGGTCTTCCCCTTGATCTTTTACCCTGTGGGTTCCAATCTAACGACATACCCTGATAGTGAACTGAAATTATAAACGCCCAGCGGTGCCCCGCCCTGATGGTGAACTAAAACACTACAGGCCCAGCACTGACTTTTGCTGAGGTGAATTAAAATCCATAATGTCCAGTACTCATTTACCTTGTAGGTGGCATCATCAAAAGCTTACATCAAACGCTGACTCCAATAACCCTGGTGTTAGGCTCTTGCTCACATTGAATGTAACCTCTGAATCCTAAACTCAAGTACTGACTCAACTGACAATTAAACATTTTAAAGGACTTACTCACATTGGAACTGACTATTTAACCAAATTTTAAGCACTTAGTCACCATGTAAGTGACCATAATAATATTTTAATCTAACTTCAAGAACTTATTCACCGTGAAAATGACCAATTCACTTAATTTTAAGAACACTTCGGACTTAACTTCAGCAGTGACTCACCCTGAAGGTGACCTCCACTCCACACTTGCTGATGAAGGTGATGGCGCGTGAGTTTTTCACCACCTCAAACCGGCCTTCCACAGTGAGGGGTGTGTAGTGTCTCATCTTGTTGATCTGAGAGGCGGACAGTTCGATTGTAATGATTGATAAGCAGATACAGATAAATGAACGCAGAAAATCAGCAAGTTTCCTTACGTCAGTGTGTCTAGCCCCCCCCACCCCTCCCTCCCCCGAAAACAGAACAAAAAACAACCCTCCCCCCCCCCACCCTCACACCCTTTTTCCATGAAATGGAAACGAAAATACATTACAAGATACAAAAAGGGAGAGATAAACAGAAAAAGAATAAATCTCACCGCTCCCCCCCAAACATTTTTTCCCATCCTGCCCCCCCTCCCAAACTCTTCCCCTTGACTCACCACTCATCACCCCCCCCCCCCCCCAAAAAAAACAAAAACAAAACCGAAAAACCCCCCAAAACCCAAAACGAAAAGTAAAAACTCAAATACCCTCCCCAGCCCTCCCTCCCAACAAACCCAACCCAAAACAAAAGCAACAACAACAAAAACCACCAACAACTAAAAAAAACACCTCCTTTCCGTTAAGGTAAGTGCGCCCCCAACTCACCATCAACCGCCTTTTCTTCAGCAGAGAGATCTCCATGCCAAACATGCGGATGTTGACTCGCTTGGTGTAGGACACCCTCGTCTTGCCGTTCCTCCGCTCGTTCTTCACGGTCACCTCGAAGTCGCAGTTGTCTCCCCCACTGCCGGGCTGGGAGCGCGCCAACACGTAGTGGCAGGTCCCCATGAAGTGAATCATGGCGCCATCAAATGTCTTGTAGTGAGGGTCTCCGGACGCCATGCAGCGGCACAGGCCTTTGGGAAGAGATTAGATATATATATCTAGATCTATTTGCTTTCGGATGAGAACAGAGAAGCACATCGGCACTACAACGGCAGTTTGGTGAAGGGAAAAAGCAAGACCTACAGCCAGGAGCAGCAGGGGGAACTATAAACATAGGATTCTACAAGAATCGCTCCCCTCCAACCCCCCCCCCCCAACCAAACCTGAAATTGAAAAAAAAAAAAAAATAAAAGGAAAGAGAAAAAAATAACACACGGGAGGAGGGGTCGTTCTGTGCGGTTTGGACGAGGGGAATAAAGATTGACGAAAGGAAAGGGCATTCACAGGGTTTTAAAACAATTATTTCGTGGGTTCGATTTTAGCTCTTGTGGTTTCATACTGGATTTTGTCAAAGGTGATCGTTACTGAAGTTCCGTACGAAGAATTCTTTTAACTGAATTTCATGGATATGATACGAATGTTTGTTTTGGAGGTCATTAGCTCTTCGAAAAGTGTACGATGCTGAAACGGGCACATGCACCTTTCATTCCATAAAAACCCAAGGGCTGCTCAGAAAACAGAGTCTTTCTGATTTAAGTATCATTTACAGCAGAGAGTATTTTCAGAGGTGGACACATGTTTAAAAAGAAAACCAATATTTGGCCATTATTAATATAATTCTACTTGATTGGAAGGGAAAACATGCATGCATATGAACGAAAGGGAAGTCCTTTATAAATGTATTCACACACACAGGAACTGTTACTCACCTGAGTACTTCTTCTTTTTCTCTTCTCTCAATCTGATTCGGCGCGCTGGGGAGGAGAGGAGAAGAAACAGTAGTTAATTCATTATTGACAGTGATCTTTCTTATTTGTTTAATTTACGTAATTAAAAACAAATTTGAACCAAGGCAATAAAACGACACCATCTGGATAGTAAATATAACACGTATGTAATCTGTTAGCCTACTTTGTTGCTTGTACTTTTTAAAGATTATTAGTTCTAAACTTTTTTTTGTAAGATTAGGTAAGCTTAGTTTGGGGTAGTGTACGTAGTCATGCGTTAGCCTCTCCTTCAAATGGAATAAGTTAATATTAGATTTAGTGCTAATCCTTTCTAACTCTGCTTCACTGGGTCTATTGCTTTTCCGTTACTATTTCACCTCTGTCTGAGACATTATTATTATTATTAATACAATTCTGACGCCTTTAGTATCGTTAATACTGAACACACCGTTATTTCAACCGTGTGGACATTTTATTAATTTTAATTCTTAAGAAAGACACACAGCTTATTTCGACGGCTGAAAGCCTGGCTCAGAGATAAGAGTGAAAAAGAGGGACAGATGGAAAGAAATAAAGAAATGAAGAAAGAAGACAGAGGAGACAATTCGCCAAAATAACAATCGTGCTTGCATATATATCGTTGCTAGATTATGTCTCTGAGTGTTATTCCGCCGTTAGAGGTGTTGCACCTACTGTTATTGTGCTCTTTTCTATTTATTACGCCCTCCCCTCTTATATTCGACTCATGAGAGAGTTTTTAGGGTTAGTAAATGTTTTAAGGCACTTGCAACACAATGCGATCATAATATAAGTATAATTGTCGAAAAATAGAATTGTTACTAGAGAGCAACAAAAAACCCTACAAAAAAACAAAAACAAAAACAAACAACAACAACCCCCCCCCCTAAAAAAAAGAAGGAGGACAGATCAGGACAAAGAAACAAACTTAAAAAAAAGAAGTAGGAGGAGAGATCAGGACAATAGGTGTTTGAAACAGAAGAAGGTACAGACCACACCACTGCATCCGCCAAACACCCACTCATAAGTTAGGTTTTCGCCTCACGATCGCATAGACCTTACATCCCTGTGTGCAATACACAATAAATGTGATAAAAGCAGAAAACTTACTTACAAAAGTATAAAGTAAGGATTGTCCTAGGTTCTCGTGACCTAGAGGTTAAAGGTGTTAGCTTCTCATTTAAAGGTTCCGGGTTCGAATCCGAGTAGTGAGCGAACAATTTTCTTCTCTAAAATTGTCTCCTTTCATCTCTTTTCCTGCTCTCTGGCAATGTTCTGTCGTCTGCTTTCATCTCCTCTTTCTGCCCCCACCTCTCACCCTCTTTGCCCTCTCCTCTGGGCCCCCGACTCTTTCTGCAGCCTTTCTACTGCTACTCCTTGGCTCCTTCTTACTGCTGTCTTTCAGCCACACTCCTGATCTTCTGGTAGGAAAGATCTACACCTAGCCTACTAGGACATGGGTACAAAATATCGTAAGTCCCGGGTGCAAGTTGCTCACGTTAAAGATCCCTTGGTGGTCTAAAATTGATAAGAGAAGGCTTCGGCCGCCACCCGGGCACATTTCAAAATTTCCTAGCAACTGAAAATGTTTGGTGTGTCCATCGTGCTCATACATATGTATGGTCTAATGCTAATGCAGTTGCG
>NW_004797636.1:720253-721713 GCF_000002075.1 Aplysia californica | reverse complement strand
GTTGCTTCTTCTTTTTGTCCTCTTTTCTCTTTCTCTTCGCCTCTTCCCTCTTTTCTTTATCGTTCTGGAGTTTTTTGCGAGTTTCTTTTTCCTTCTTCTTTCTGTCTTCTTTCTTTTTTCTCTTCGCCTCTTCCCTCTTTTCCTTCTCCTCCTGGCGTTTTTTGCGAGCTTCCTCTTGCTTCTTCCTCAGTGCTGCCTCCTTCTCTGCCCTGTCTACTTTCCTCTCTTCCTCCAGTCTTCTCCTTTTCTCCTCTTCTTTCCTCTTCTTCTCTTCCGCCTTTCTCTTTTTTTCTTCAAATTGTCGTTTTTTCATTTCTTTCTCTTCTTTCAACTTTTGCTCTTTTTCTCGCTTTCTCTTATCTTTCTTTTGCTTTCGTTCTTTTGCTTTTCTTTTCCTTTCCTCTTCCAGTTTCTTTTGTTCTTCTTCAAATTTCTTCCTTGCCTCTTCTCGTTTTTTGTTCGCTGCCTCCTTCTTTCGTTTCTTTTCTTCCTCTAGTTTTCTCTGCTGCTCTATCATCTTCTGCCTCTCTCGTGCCATTTGAGCCTGAGGAGAACCCAGGAAACGTTGGTCAGGAACACACACACACGCAGGCACTCACACATACATACACAGATACACGCACATACACAAACACATACACACATAGATACACGCACATATATATTATAAATATGATATGTATGTAATATACATACATACCACAAACACAAACACATACACCAACATGCATACACACATACTCACACACAGATGCTCACACACACACATTCACTCTTATACATTCACATATACACGCATACACATACGCAAACACACACACACACACACACACACACACACACACACATAAACGTACACACATACTCTCAAACACACGTGCACACACACACGCATACACATAACAACAACGAAACAAGAAGAAGAAGAAGAAAAAGAAGAAGAAGAAGAAGAAGAACAACAACAACAACAACAACAACAACAACAACAGAAACAACAACTCCTCCTCCAAAAACCCAACAACAACATTAAAAGCAAAAATAACAGCAACAATAACAACAAGAAAAATAAAAGCTTACAGCAATAGGAGCAGCAATATCTGCACGTTCACCAAGAGTAGTATTAACAGCAAAAATAGCTGCAGAAGCAACAGCAAGTTTAAAAACAATGTCCAAACGTAGACAAGACCACTGGACAAGACTACGACATGAATCGACCTTCGCGGATGCTTCTCTAGTTATGAGGACTCACCTGTTTCTTTTTCCTGATCTCTTCTTCTCTCTTTCTCTTGGCAGCTGTTTCCGTAGTGTCAGATAGAGGAAAAAGTGAGGAGCACAATTATATTGGGAACATAGTATTTTCGTTGGCGTTTGAGTTGTTGCTATTCTTGTTGCTGTGGGTAATGCTGTTGTTATTGTTGATGTTGTTGTTGTTGATGTTGTTGTTGGTGTTGGTGGTGTTG
>NW_004797636.1:714674-719183 GCF_000002075.1 Aplysia californica | reverse complement strand
AATGTTTCTTATGGGAATGTTTCTTTGGAGAATGTTTCTTATGGGAATGTTTCTTTGGAGAATGTTTCTTATGGGAATGTTTCTTTGGAGAATGTTTCTTATGGGAAATTTTCTTTGGAGAATGTTTCTTTGGTGAATGTTTCTTATGGGAAATTTTCTTTGGGGAATGTTTCTTTGGTGAATGTTTCTTTGGGGAATGTTTCTTGGGAGAATGTTTCTTTGGTGCATGTTTCTTATGGGAAATTTTCTTTGGGGAATGTTTCTTTGGAGAATGTTTCTTCGGCTTCTTTTTTGGAGAGTGTTTCTTCGGCTTGGGTTTTCTGGACTTTTTGGACTTTTTGGACTTTTTGGACTTTTTAGATTTTTTGGACTTCTTGGACTTCTGCTTTCTACCCTTTCCTGAAACGCAAAATATGGAGGGCGATAATCAAAGATAGGTTTCCAAGTTAAATTTCGGACTTCGTACAAACATATTTATACGGGGTGTCTAAAAATGACCACGCACTTAAAATGCAATTACTCCGTCATCTCAATACTGATGTCAACCCAATTTGGAACAAATAAAATTCAACCAAGGGTACATCAAGTTTGTAAATATGAAGAGAATCAATCATCAACATGTTCAAGAAATATCAAGTTTAAAAAATTCAAATGCATTGGCGTAAAATAAACACTTAGCTGAGAAGAAATGAATGAACCTTGCAATAGGCACACCGTTTTATTACAGTGTTGCAGTTTGGTGGATTTATATTTTGACTGCAATTATGAGAGATTTGTTGTATATTAATGAGAGTGAAACTTATACCTTCCGCAGTGAGATGTGTGAAAATAATGCACTAGTGATTTATCTTTGTGTTTAAATGGCAATGAGATTTAAGAAATGTTACCCCCCACCCCGGTCTTTTTTTCTCCTTCCCATTTCTCTTCTTCAACACCAGCCCCTTCCTCTTATGAAAATAATGCCGTTAATGATATATCGTTGTGTTTAAAGTATGTCAATGAGATTAAAGACATTTGCCCCCACCCCCCCACCCCTGCCTTTTTTCTCCTTCCCATTTCTCTTCTCTAACACAAACCCCTTCTTCTTTTTCCTATTCGTCTTTTTCCTCCTCATGCTTTTCTTCCGTCATTTCCTTAATTTCTTCCCTCCCCCTCCTCAATCTACCCCCTTCCACAGATCAGTACCCGTTAATGTATCTACTGTAACTCACTTTTCTTCTTCGCTGACCTCCTCACTCTCCGATTCCGTCGTATCCCCTTGTCCTTATCGTCACCCTGTGCGTCCTTGACAACGGAAGTGGGCGACAGATTGAGCTCTGTCCCTCTCCACAAGACATTGGGGAGTTTCTCCACAGCAGACATGTGGCTGTTCCTAGACGACTTGGTCATGCCTGAAGACAAAGACAGACGTGGAAATGTTGCGTGTCCAGATGAAATAAATCAAAAGGCAACAACAATAACAGTAGCTGCAGCAGCAGCAGCAACAACAGCAACAGCAGCAACAACAACAACACGACAATAACAACAACAACATAACAACAACAATAACAACAACAACAACAACAACAACAACAACAACAACAACAACAACAACAACAACAACAACAGGAGCAGCAAGATCAACGACAAAGCAATAACATCCACAACAAAAACAAATAACGACGACAACAACAACAACAACAACAACAGCAAGATTAGCCACAACAACAACAAGAGCAACAACAACAGCAACAACAGCAACAACAATAGCAACAACAACAACAACAACAATAACAACAACAACAACAACAACAACAACAACAACAACAACAACAAGAGCAGCAAGATCAACGACAAAGCAACAGCAAAAAGAAGTAACAACGACAACCGTGACAACAAGCACTGTAACAACAACATCTAACAATTAACAAAACAAAAATCATCTGCTACAACCACAGCCACAACATCAGTAACAGAAACAGCAGCAGTAGAAGTGACACGGACGACTGCAACAACAACATCAATAATAAAAGGGGATAGAGAATATAAAATATGATGTCCTTTGTACTTACGTTCTAAGAATTATGGAAGCTCAGAGCCCAACAGGAGCACAGAGTGTTCTCGGTGTAAAAATGTCAATTAAACCTTTGAGACCATACGTCTTTTCAAACAAAGTAATGCAAGATACTGCTCTTTACTAAAGGCTCAAAGTCTATTTGTTATAGAACAGCACGAGGGGGTTGGAGAACTCCTCCGGTAGGTCATACGTCTTTCTTTTCCCACTGTCGTTTCTGCTTAGATAGATCTGTATATCTTACTTTTTCGTCTCACCAAATGTTAGTCATTGTGTCGACGTGCTTTATTTTGCATTAACAAGCACGAACATAAACACAAACACAAGGGGCAGTTATGGTTTTAACAAACGTGAGGCGCGCTGACAAAATGAGATACTTCTTTAGGATTTTAGCTGTATGGAAATTGATACATCAACTTTATAGATGGAGTTTGTACAATTAGTTAGTATGGAATAATAAAAGACACGGTAGATTTGAACAAAATGACATCAACTGAAAATCTATAAATCTGACCCCAGTTTTGATTTTCGGCTGATATCTCCATTCTTGGATCGCGAGAAGTAACTCATTTTGTCAGCACGCCTCACAAACGGTTCTGTAAGGATCCGCGCACTTAAAGGCTCGTACTGAAGTCATATGACCTGCTGCTGCCCGAACAAACGACCAGGGACTGGCCACACACATAGGCTTACCGGACATAGACCTGTGGGACTCAGGACTGTGCTTGTCCTTGTCGTCCCCGCCATCTCTCCGGGAGTGTGGTGAGCCGGATCTGTCTCTGCGAGCTTTGCCTTCCGCTGTCAGATGTGTGGAGTAATGTCGTTACTGATAGATATTTGCTTTTGAAGTATGTTAGTGAGATTCAAGAACCCCCCCCCCCCCAACTGCCTTCTTTCCTCCTTCTCATTTCTTTTCTTCAACATCAACCCCTTATTCTTTAAAAAGTTTTTCCTCTTTCCCCTCGTTCTCGTTGTCATCATCCTCCATCCCATTCTCAACCACCCCTCCCTTTTCTGCCCCTTCTCCTCCCCCCCCCCCTTGTCCTCTTTCTTGTCTAATAAAAATGTCTCCTTGTTCTTTTCCATCCCCAGGACTACAACGTTCCAGCAGACATGTTATGGAGATACTAGATTTAAAATACCCTCCTTGCACGAGAATTGAACTCACATTTTCTGTGTGTGAGGGCATAGGGTATGCCCGCTATACAACAAATGACGGTACCAGTGGGGTCTTAAACAGTTTTTACCAACAATATTACAAAACTCACCTAGAGCGTAAAGACACAGCAGGAGCAGGATGCACGAGGGCCGGAACCAGCGCATCTTGGGTGATGAACAGCGGTCTTAGACCACTCAAGTCACTAGATCAACTCTGTGTATAGCTGTCGCACTCTTCTACCTTTGAGTTTGTTCCTGGGTTGAGTTTTATTTGAATAAAAAAAGGAAAGAATACAGTCATGTAGAGATGTTAGTAGAATTTGTGTTCCAGACAAATACAAAACGACATTTATGATTTATTGTTATTTAGAGATGGGAAAATAGAGACAACAAAAAGAACAATAAAAGGGACGCACAGGCGGAAAGATCCGTATCATCACGCTCTCGCTTCATATTCTGTGAGCACAAGACCAAGATATCCGAAACTTCCTCAAGTGCTAGATTTGAGACAAACATTGTCGGGTTCTCTAAAGACCTATATTATTACCCTGATCTCTTCCCTTTACCCACCTGTTGAAATATTTTTTCTTTGTAATTTTGATTATTTCTTTCTCTGCTTCCCTTGCCTTTTATTTTCCAGTGATTGAAAAATTATAACGTTTCATGGCCTGTAAGTTAATTCAAGTGTCTTAGGAACCTCTTCCTAAATCTATTTCATCAGCAGGGGCTGTTCACACAGGCGTCTTTCAGAGCTTCCCCATTTACTTTCTTTTCATTCCATCCAATAAACTTCTCATCAGTCTCCTGTTGTATCATATTTGTTTTCACAATATTTAGGAATTGTGCAGCGTTCAGAGCCATATCGAATAGATCATCACACTTAGCCAAACTCCCAAACTGCATACACCAACCATCTGGTAGTTTAGGGCTGGTCGCACCAGTTGCAAAGACAGGAGGCCGTCATGCATAAGTGAAGGGGTGGAACAAAGCAGTACGTTTATGTCACTGTCTTTAGTAGAAGACATACCAAGTCAATTTAATAAATACCCAGAACTAATTCGTCTCCTCATGTGTCCTTTATACAAGAACCAAGAAACTATTTTAAAATACAACAAGTTTTACCGCAAAACGAAACTTGAAAAAACAATCCAACAAAGAGAAGCTGTATGATGCTAACAATAGCTATATTGACGAAAGACGTGTAGGAACGTGTCTTAAACACAACATTGTTGTTTTAACACTTGTCTATGCAACCCCAGAGAGAGAGAGAGAGAGAGAGAGAGAGAGAGAGAGAGAGA
>NW_004797636.1:711210-713267 GCF_000002075.1 Aplysia californica | reverse complement strand
AAGCAACATGGGGCTCATGTCTTTCTTTGCGCTCCATACTACAACAGTTTGTAAAACAATTTCTTCAATATGTCTCAATGGAAGTGACGAGCGGGTGTTTATTTATTTGGATAAAACATGTTTCTTTAACTCTGAACACATAAATAAGTGTATCTTTTCTAATTTACATGGAATAAGATATGCATAAACATATCATAATATTATAATATCAGACCCTCTCTGTGGGTGGTTGGCGGGTGCTCTGGTGTGGTTTGCTTCTTATTTCCTATCAAACATCCATCGTCCTTATCTCCCTTTCATCTTTTTTTATGTTTGTTACTCTCTCGTAACAGCTCTAATCTTCTGGCGCTCCTATGACCTTATGCAGTTGCGAGCGCCGTAAAACCTCTACTAATACTAAAAGACCCTCTCTCCCCCGCCCTCTCTCTTTTTCTCTCATAAGCCACAATGCACCTGATTTTGGATAAGTTGTGAAACCAAATACGAGTGGCCATTTCTTCCCCCTCCCCTTTCCGAGCTTGCGTTACGAATCAATGCTCCAGATGTTAGATTAATTCAAGTTCTTCTCAGCTTAATCTGATGTTGATTTAGGAAAACCGCCAAACGTATCTAAGCAAATGTCAAACCGCCTTGAAGTGTTGGAGTCCTGGAACACAGCTTCATAACCTTCCTTAAATTTCAATTACATTCCACAAAACTATTTCGTACTTTTGGCGAAATTTCTGCACTACACTTTTATTCTCGGCTAAAAGTTTGCCTTATTCTCCCCATCTGACATCATTAACGAGACAAGGAGGTGTTTTAGATCAAGGAGGTACCGTATACATAATATGTTCGATACGTAGCATACCAAAGGCAGTGGTGCGGCATATTTTGAATCATCGAATACAAATTAAAAACATTAATTTCCACCAACCTTTTAACGTTTCAGTCAAAGGAAGCAGAAATGAAAAAATGTAAGAGTAACGAAGTGACCGAAGTAAAGGTAACAAAATAAAGAAGTAACGAAGTTGATAAATGTTTCTTTTTTTAGAGTACCACCCCCAACCCCAAACAAAACAAACATAACAAGAAAAAAACCCAACAACAAACAACAACAAACAAACAAACAAAAAAAACAAGCCCAAAAACAAACAAATATACCCCCCAACCCCCCCCCTCCCAATACTAACAAAAACATAACAAAACGACAACAACAACAAAACAACAACATAAAAAACAGTAAAAAAAACCCAACAACAAAAACCGAACAAAAAACAAGCTATAATTAAGAGGCGCATATTCAAGCTCTTTCGACTGACCAGAATGCATGTCCTCAGAGAATTAATACAGACCGATGCACCCACTGGACTACTTGATTAAAGGAAAGTATAAGATGCAGAAAGAAATTGAATTGGTACCAAGGATGTTGTCTTCCTTCGTTCTTTGTTTTTTTTTCCAACAAAATCTGTCAGTGTTTTTTCAAAACGTTGACGGAACGGATTTCTTCGTTCCAAATGGATATAGTGACAGAAAGATGAGGTCAAGGTGAAAGAAAAAAAAAGCACGCAGCTGAACATTAGCGAGTTATTGGCCAGTTGTTTACGTCATCCCTCACTTTTTTTGAAAGCCAGAATCACGACAGATTTTATTCTTCACCAATCAGAGTCCAGTCCTTTTTTTTCTGGGTCGGCAAATATACTATTCTGATCTGATAGAGTCGAACTATAGATCATACAGATCAGATTCGTCGAACAAAATGGCACACCGCTTTAGAATCCTTGAGCGGGGTAAACATCTCAGCTGTTACTGTTTACAGTGAAGGAATCCATGTTTTGATGACGTAGTGAGCGAGGGTCAGCGTGCGGTGACGTAATACCGAGTTCTGGGCCCCAATTTGACAGCTGGACAGCAACATGATCATTGTAACAATCTTATTGACTTGCGAGATGAGGGATGGGCAGAACTTAATCCACCGTCCACCCCTAACACGTATGACATATAGAAAGAACTTCTTATAAAGACTTCATTATGTATATACATATACACACATATACACGCACACACACACACACACA
>NW_004797636.1:708853-710195 GCF_000002075.1 Aplysia californica | reverse complement strand
ATTAAAGGCAGGAATGCGCTTTTACTCTCAGACCTGCTTTATAACTCAATTCTCGGGCCTGGCAGTGAAGTGGTTAACGGTTTTTTTCTCAAAGGTCACCCCAACCGTATGGACAAGGTCACGATTATTTTCTTTACATATTGCACAGATTTGATGCCACATAGACATGACGTCTCACAGTCAAGGAAACAAGAACAGGAACTGAAGTTTACGTTCCCACTGGGCCACCGTGCGTTCTGGGCTATCTTAAAATTTTATCAGTAACCGTCATTTATTGGATGATACAGTTCTTTTTTTCTCTTTTTGTTGCTATGTGCACATGAACTGGCAGTGCCTAAATCCTGACATTGTCTTACCGTGGGAAGAAGAAGCTAATTCCTGTATTGTACACACATCTAGAGCTTCTATACGGCAGATAACAAAAATATAACAATAGTTAGTCAACCGAATATCTTTTCCCATCATATCCATAATTCCTCGTCACATATCCCTGAAGCCCAATCTGTTCCTCCATCCCACCTCGACCCCAACTCCCCCAAACCCAGCCCCCTTCTCTCATTTCCCACTTTTCCCATCTCCCCTTTATTCTCTTATTTTCCTACTCCGATCTGCCATCCCCCTCCTCCCCCTCCCCATCTCCTCCCTGGTCCCTCATCCTTCCCTCACCTCCCTCCTGCCCCCTTAGTCCCTCCTGGTCTTTCGGCCCTTCCCCTGGTCACTCCTCCTCCAGTTCCCTCGTTCAGTCCACCAACCACCTCTCCGCTCGACCCAGGGCCAGTTAGGACGCCAAGTCTACAGACCCCACCGTCCACCCCAGCCCAATTCCCTACTTACATAAATAGATAGAACTGCTGTATTATGAGTTTCTCATTTAACATTCATCACATCTTATCGCAAGAGATTAATTACAATTGAATATTTTATTTAAAATATCTCTAAAGGTAGGTAATTAGCTTTTCTTCATCTAATCCACCGAGCTCGAGTGACAGAGAGGGAAAAAGAAAAAAACCGAAAGGTCTCCCCGAGATCCCCTCACTGTCGCTTACATTGCGGGGTCGATAGTGTTGACGGTGGAGAGGGGACAGCGACGTGACCACACCACTTACTTCCCACAAATAAAGAAGTAGCCTTCAGTGAGTCATTACGGCTATGTCTCATAAACTGAGATTTATTAAAGGCAGGAATGCGCTTTTACTCTCAGACCTGCTTCATAACTCAATTCTCGGGCCTGGCAGTGAAGTGGTTAACGGTTTTTTTCTCAAAGGTCACCCCAACCGTATGGACAAGGTCACGATTATTTTCTTTACATATTGCACAGATTTGATGCCACATAGACATGACG
>NW_004797636.1:706815-708131 GCF_000002075.1 Aplysia californica | reverse complement strand
TCTCTCTCTCCCCCTCTCTCTCTCAGTCCGCCGGCCTCTTTTTCCTTCTTCACGTTCTGTCCACCAACCATCTCTCTGCCGGACCCAGGGCCAGTCAAGACATAAAGTCTACAGTCCCCACCATCCACCCCGCCCAACTCCCTACTTTTGTAAATAGATAGAACTTCTGTACTATGAGTTTTTCATGTAACACTCATCATGAGCCCGCGAGACACAGCAAACATTTTCCGTTGGTAGGACATTTTTTGGTAAGTGTTTTACGGCGCTCGCAACTGCATAAGGTCATATGAGCGCGCGGGACACATTAAACTTTTTAAGATGGTATAACATTTTGAATTGTTCCCGGATGGTGGCCGAAGCTTACTCTTATCGATTTTGTACCTCCGAGGGATCTTTAACGTGCAACTTGCATACGGGACCTCCGAGATTTTTCGCCATTTTCCGAGAAGGCTAGGTGTAGATCTTACCTACCTTAAGATCAGGGGTGTGGCTGAAAGACAGCAGTAAGTAGTCGAGGAGTAGCAGTAGAAAGGCTGCAGAAAGAGTCAGGAGCCCCCAGGAGGGGGCAAAGAAGGTGAAGGGGTGGGGGCAGGAAGTGGAGGCGAAAGCAAATGACAGAACATTGTTAGAGAGTAGGAAAGGACGTGAAAGTGAAAGGAAAAACATTTTAGAGAAGAACATTATCCGTCGCTATCCGGATTCGAACCAGCGACTAAAATTTACGTTCCCACTGGGCTGCTGCGCGTTCTGGGCTATCTTAAATTTTATCAGTAACCGTCATTTATTGGATGATACAGTTCTTTTTTCTCTTTTTGTTGCTATGTACACATCAACTGGCGGTGCCCACATCCCGACATTGTCTTACTGGAGACAGACTCGGCCTCTTTGGTTTGACTATGGAGCAGGCGGGGGAAGAAGAAGCTCGTTCCTGTATTGTACGTACACACATCTAGAGGTTCTGTACGGCAGATCACAAAAATATAACAATAGTTAGTCTAACGAATATCTTTTCCCATCATATCCGTAATTCCTCGTCACATATCCCTGAAGCCCAATCTGTTCCTCCATCCCTCCTCGACCCCTACTCCCCAACCCACCCCCCCTCATCTTCGACAATTTGTCCTTCCTCTCAGTCTGAGCCCCTCCCCCCCCTCCTCCCACACCCTACCATCATTGACAGCATGTCACCTCCCTCCCTGGTCCCTCATTCTTCCCCTCAGCCCAGCCCAGCCCCCTTCTCTCATTTCCCACTTTTCCCATCTCCCCTTTATTCTCTCATTTTCCTCCTCCTCTTCCCATCTCCTCCCCGGTCCCTC
>NW_004797636.1:704683-706604 GCF_000002075.1 Aplysia californica | reverse complement strand
CCTTATTTTCCTTCTCTAGATCCACCATTCTCTCTCCTCCTCCTCCCCCACCATCATCTATAACTTGTCGTTCCCCTCCACAGTCCCTCATCCTTCCCCTCAGCCCTGCCTGCCCACTCCCCTCATTTCCCACCCCGAACCCTCTGTCCCTTGACCTCCCTCCTGCTCGATGAGTCCGATTTTTCCCTCATGGTCTATTGGTCCGTCTACTTGTCCCCCCAGCGCCCCCCTCTTTCTCTGTCTGTCTGTCTGTCTGTCTGTCTCTGTCTCTGTCTGTCTGTTTCTCTCTCAGTCCACCGGCCTCTTTTTCCTTCTCCACACGTTCTGTCCACCAACCACCTCTCTGCTCGACCCACGGCCAGTTAAGACACCAGGTCTACGGTCCCAACCTTCAAACCCAGCCCAACTCCCTACTTACATGGATAGATAGAACTTCTGTATTATGAGTTTCTCATTTAACATTCATCATGTCTTATCGCAAGAGATTAATTACAATTGACTACTTTGAGCCACTTTTCTTCTCACATTTGTTTATACTTGACAATCTCAGAGTTACTATGTAAAAATCTTGTCCAGTTTCCACTTTACGGTATTGTTTTTCCATGTTTATATATATTTTATAAA
Source organism: Aplysia californica (assembly GCF_000002075.1). Lineage (NCBI taxonomy): Eukaryota > Metazoa > Mollusca > Gastropoda > Aplysiida > Aplysiidae > Aplysia > Aplysia californica. Next base: position 705,980 of record NW_004797636.1, on the reverse strand, counting down.
TGCATCAAAGGGAGGGAATTATTACAGTTTTGCTTACATCCCCTCGTGAGAAGTCGCTAAGGGGAATAACAAGAAAATAACAGAGAGACTGAGGGTGTGAAGGGTGGGAACTCATTATCAGTCCCTCCCTTTTCCTCCTCCTCTTCCCCTCAACCTCTCCCATCATCGAAATCATGTCACGTCCTCCCCGATTTCGTTATCCTTCCCCTTATCCCACCTCCCCTTATTTTCCTTCTCTCGATCCTCCATCCTCTCTAATCCTCCTCCCCAACCATCATCTATAACTTGCCGTTCCCCTCCACAGTCCCTCATCCTTCCCCTCAGCCCTGCCTGCCCCCTCCCCTCATTTCCCACCCTCCCCTCAGTCCCTTGACCTCCCTACTGCCCGGTGAGTCCGATTTGTCCCTCGCGGTCTCTTGGTCCGTCCCCTGGTCCATCCAGCCGCCCCCTCCTCTTCGCCCCCGTCTTTCTCGGTCTGTCTGTATGCCTCTCTCTTTCTCACTCTCTCTCTCTCTCAGTCCATTGTCCTCTATTCCCTCCTCCACGTTCTGTCCACCAACCAACCACCTCTTCGCCTGACCCAGGGTCTGTTAAGACACCAGGTCTACAGTCCCCACCGTCCACCCCAGCCCAATTCCCTACTTATGTAAATAGATAGAACCTCTGTATTATGAGTTTCTCATTTAACATTCATCATGTATTATCACAAGAGATTAATTACAATTGACTACTCTGAGCCACTTTTCTTCGGACATTTGTTTATACTTGACAATCTCAGAGTTACTATGTAAAAATCTTGTCCAATTTCCACTTTATGGTCTTGTTTTTCCATGTTTATATATATTTTATAAATGTATCAAAGGGACGGAATTATTACAGTCTTGCTTACATCCCCTCGTGAGAAGTTGCTAAGGGGAATAACAAGAAAATAACAGAGAGACTGAGGGTGTGAAGAGTGAGAGCTCAGGATCAGTCCCTCCCTTTTCCTCCTCCTCTATCCCCCCCCTCTCCCATAATTGAAATCATGTCACGTATTCCCCGATTTCGTTATCCTTCCCCTTATCCCACCTCCCCCTTATTTTCCTCCTCTCGATCCACCATCCTCTCTCCTCCACCTCCTCCCCCACCATCATCTATAACTTGTCGTTCCCCTCCACAGTCCCTCATCCTTCCCCTCAGCCCTGCCTGCCCCCTTCCCTCATTTCCCACCCCTCCCCTCTGTCCCTTCACCTCCCTCCTGCCAGGTGAGTCCGATTTGTCCCTCATGGTCTCTTGGTCCGTCTCCTGGTCCCTCCAG
>NW_004797636.1:703072-704583 GCF_000002075.1 Aplysia californica | reverse complement strand
CAGAGTTACTATGTAAAATCTTGTCCAATTTCCACTTTATGGCATTGTTTTTTTTCATGTCTAGATATATTTGATTAATGTATCGAAGGGAAGTATTTACGAGTATTATAGTTTTGCTTTGACCCTCACATTAAGACTTGCTAAGGGAAATAAAAAGAAAAAAAAGTGGAGACTGAGGAAGTGGTGGGTGAGAGCTCAGGATCAGTCTCCACTTTCCTCCTCCTCTATTCCTCCCTGCTCTAATGGTCACCTGTATAAAACAATCACCTGTACAAACGGCCAATCCTCATCTCCTCTTTGCATTTTCTTACCTCGTAACAGCAGTGTCTGGCAAAGCCCATAATTGCTGCATATATTTCTACCACCATTAACTTACCGGAGCCAAACTTGGTCCTTGAAAAACACACAAGAGAGAATAATGACCACCTGAAAAAATGTCAGGGCAGCGCAATAGATAGGACTAGGACAGACCAAATCCAGAAAGAGGTGGAGAGAAAGACACAGTAGGAACAACACCAGTCCTACGCCATAGTTATCAAACGACAGAGAATAGATTAAAGGTTTGGCCAACTGGCCCTTTCCAAGAATGCTCCCAGACCGAGCATCACTGTGTGTCTAATAGATAGTATTAATTTGTATAGCACAAATTCCTGCTCAACAGCAAGCTCTATGCGCTTTACAATCTATACTATTACCCGAGCAGACTTGATTGCATTCTGAAACAATTTCAACTTCTTGTGAAATACAGTGCAAGCTGGCATGTATAGGTGCTACAACATAAGACACTCTGACTGGAGAAACAGGGGGAGACCAAGACGTCGCTGGATTGACTCTGTACACGACACCATCAGAGCCCACGACCTGACCCTCCTCCAAGCCACTCGACTCACATCAGCTGACACACAACTGTTTCTCCCCGCGACACACACCGGTACCAGGTGACGGGAAAAGGAAAAGTAAAGTGAAGAAAGAAATACAAAAAGAAACATGAGATACTGAAGTATCCAAATAGTTTATACATTTATTGTTTTTATTTTTTAGTCAGTGAAAGGATGTAACGCCCTTTTCAACGTGTTTAGGATATTTAAGAAGAGGGGCCTCAGAATTGAACTTCTTACTATAGGATTGAGCCAGATGGGTTGGTAAACTTGAGAACCTCACAAAATAACCCGAGTGCAAGAACACTTTGTTGAGGATTCTAACTAGAGCCATCTGTTCCTGAGACAATCATGATACCAACTGAGTTAACAGAAAGCCCCACGTAATGGCCAACTCAAGTTTTTCCAGTAGTACATCCGAGCAGACGCTTCATTTCTTTGCGAAACTGGGTGCTTAACTTCCAGTAGAAAAATATATTGACGGAGGAATTGATAATCTCAAGTAAGGAGACGACAATGGATATATTAAGATATAGCTCGCTATGACGCCCGGTCGTTCGGTACCCCGGCACGACGTACACGATCATGAGGTTCACTGTGCTCGGGAAATAACACAGAAGGTAAGTCACAGAG
>NW_004797636.1:701425-702972 GCF_000002075.1 Aplysia californica | reverse complement strand
TGCTTCCCGGGAAGCTGAGAATGTTTCGGAGTGTTCTATGGTCTGCTGGGGTAATAATATAGTGTAAAGCGCATAGAGCCTGCATATAAGAATGCTCAAAGACCGACCATCACGGTGTGTCTAATAGATAGCATTCATTTGTATAGCACAAATTCCTGCTCAACATCAAGCTCTATGCGCTTTACAATCTATACTATTACCCCAGCAGACATGAATGCATTCTGAAACAATTTCAACTTCCTGGGAAGCATATAGTGCAGGCTGCCGTTTATAGGTGCTACAACATAAGACACTCTGGCTGGAGAAACAGAGGGAGACCAAGACGTCACTGGATTGACTCTGTAAACGACACCATCAGAGCCCACGACCTGACCGTCCTCCAAGCCACTCGACTTAAATCAGCAGACACCCAACAATAAATTACTATTTCTCCCCGCGACACACACCGGTACCAGGTGACGCAAAAAGGAAAAGTAAAGTAAAGAAAGAAATACAAAAACAAATATGAGATATTGAAGTTTCCAAATATTTTGTACATCTATTGTTTTTATTTTTTAATGAGTGAAAGGGTGTAACGCCCTTTACAACGTGTTTAGGTTATTTAAGAAGAGGGGCTTCAGAATTAAACTTCTTCCGATAGGATTGAGCCAGATGGGTTGGTAAACTTGAAAACCCAACAAAATAACCCGAGTGCAAGAAAACCCTGTTGAGGATTCGAACTATAGCCGTCTGTTCCCAAGACTATCATGATACCAACTGAGTTAACGGAGAGCCCCACGTTATGGTCAATTCAAGTTTTTCCTGTAGCACATCCGAGCAGTCGCTTCATTTCTTTGCGAAACTGGGTGCTTAACTTCCAGTAGAAAAATATATTGACGGAGGAATTGATAATCTCAAGTAAGTAGACGACTATAGATATATTTAGAAACAGTTCGCTATGACGCCCGCTCGTTTGATACCCCGGCACGATGTACACGCTCATGATGTTGACTGTGCTTGGGAAATAACACAGAAGGTAAGTCACAGAGATGACAGTGACTGTCTTGGCGACCTTGTCGTCGCGCTTGGCAGAGGTTTCCGCCGCCGCCGTCTGTTTGCTGGAAGACAGCCGCCATTTTGATTGTTGTTTCATTTTGATCACGAGAATCGCTGTGAAGACCATAATCCCAGCTGAGATGGCGCACTGAAGAAATAAATTGTTCACCACTACTAGTGGCACTTCGATATGTCTATTGTTTTTAATTCTTTTAAACGTGAGAAGAGTTCTGTTTCTTTCATCTGAATGTACCCACACAAATCTATAAAGATAGAATAGCCAAGAATTGGAAGCCACCACAAAGATGTAAATAGCAATAATAATGACTTTTATTTTCCGGGTGGTGATGAGAGTCTTTACTTTCAAGGGTAACAGAATGCATAAACATCTTTCAGCGGATATCAACAAAGTCAGACAGGCAGTGATTCTTCCGAAGAAGAACCGGGTAGTATCCCCAACACCATAAGCCATGCTACGTGGCTGAAACGACAAATTCGGTGCTTGGACCACG
>NW_004797636.1:699577-701325 GCF_000002075.1 Aplysia californica | reverse complement strand
ACGTTTGTAATGACATATATGATTACCCAATTGATCACATTGGCGATACATCCGGCTAGGGTCAGAGGGGCTGACAAATATACATTCAGAACGGCCAGGAGATCAGAGTTGTTACCTGACGCAACTGAGTTGCTGCGATGGTTGCTGCTAGAGTTGCTCATTTTCGAAAATTCTCCTCATACAAATTTGTCTACATGGGTGGTGTTCAAGTGCCACTTGAAGGTTCTACTTCTTTTTTTTCCAGTGTTGTTGCTGTCTCTCTGTCTTGCTTCTTCCTTGCACTATATAAACATTTTTGTGTCGATGTGCTTCATTTTATTCTAACTCAAGACGGGTAAATTTTAATGTATCTGCAGATCCACAGTGTCAGTGCTAGTTTCTGTAAATATGTAGATTTTTTGATTATTCAAAGGTTTGAATTTCTTTTTGGTTGTCTCTATGCAAATATCAGTTGTCTCCCTTGTCAACACTTGTCAAAAATGATTTTTTAAAGAGCCAATTGCTTGTTTAAGGTGGTTCTTACCAACAGCGTATAAAGAGTTAAATGAGTGACAAAGTGTCAAAGCCTGGTTAATAAGGCTTCTAACAATAAACTCTAGAAACAATTTCTGATAATGACGACATCCGCCTACTTAATTACCCACTGTTTGCACGAAATAAATTCCAAGACAAGCATTGATTTTTCTAGGCTGAGCAAACTGCTCCTTTAACTGTTCAGGGGGCTTTCTTTGGCAGGTAAGAAAGAATCGTCTTTGTGCAAAGGGTTTTGAATTACAAATTATGTTTTCAGTTGACCCAGCTAATCATTTATCTATCAAAGAGTTTTAGCACACAAAGAAATTAGGTCAAAGGTTGTGGTGGTACATGCTACATTTCAAAATGTTCACAGACCACGCAGGTTCATTTAGTGCAGGAACTGTCAGACCAAGTAGATCATCGGACTCAACTCAAATTACTCGAGGAGCCGCTGAAGATAGAGTTTGGGTGAGCATGAGTTGTATTAAGTAATCCACAAAAAGTAAAAAGAAGTAATGAACAAACTAATTAAACGAGTTTCAAGTAATTTTTTATAGATTCTCAATCTCTGTTAATAGCAATTCCGAACAAGACTGGTTCTTCAGAACATAGGGCTTGTATTTCCTATTCCTTACTGCCAGAAAACTACCATCATCACCTCCTACGTAGCTCAGCTATGATACTAGTCTTGAGAGAGGGAGGGAGGACAGCACTATCACTGAACTTTATTGTCAAGTTGTGCCGTAAAACGCGTGCTGCGTATCCCATGGACAGCTAGAAAAACAAATGAGGAAGTCTTGGTTGAAGCACATTGCAGACAACAGTTTATGACGAACATACGAAAGTGACAGGAAACGTTCATTGGACACACAATGCGGAAAGAAGCATTGGGGAATAAATATTGTCACAACAGGCAAGTTTGATTGAAAGAGAGGCAACGGCAGAAAGAGAGAAAAGATACTTGACAATTTGACAACATGGCTGGGAACAGCAAGAACGATAGACACCTTCGATGCAACGCAAGACAGAGTGAAGTGGAGGTCCATTATCGCCAACGCCAGTCAGCAAGGCACCGGATGATGATGAGGGGCCGTAAAACACCTTCTTGCAAGCCTCAATATTTTGGTCGAAAGTTGAGTCCCCTGCTCTAAAAAACGATGATGATGATTACAGCATTAACTTTTCGATGAAAACAAAATAAATCTTTTTTAAATGTACGTTTTCTTACTCTG
>NW_004797636.1:695507-698285 GCF_000002075.1 Aplysia californica | reverse complement strand
TGTCAGAACATGCATACGGTACCATCAGATGAAACATGTCAGATCTGCGTATGGTATCCTTAACTGACACATGTCAGAACATGCATACGGTACCATCAGATGAAACATGTCAGATCTGCGTATGGTATCCTTAACTGACACATGTCAGAACATGCATACGGTACCATCAGATGAAACATGTCAGATCTGTGTATGGTACAAGAACATACTGGTCTGATGCTCATCTTTTGGCTGTGAGTGTAGTTCTGCTGGTGGCCATTTGTGACAACGCCACATGATCTACCTTTGTTGAAGTCGCATGTTGGTGGAGGGTGTCGGTCAATCTGGAAACTGTTGACCACTTGACCACTTTTTGGTTTGGTTGAGTTTCCATGTCGATGATGTCGTGGCCAACAAGTTGAACCTTTTGACTCCTTTGATAAGATATAAGATTGTGTCGTTGATGTATTGTGGTGTAGTGGTTAGGCTCTTGGCTGTTGCATACAGGAGACGATGGTTCAATTCCTTTCTGGAGAATTTTTTAAACCGATTTTCTCTGTCTCTCTGCTGGGATGTTGTATGTACCCCACTCAGCCCGGGTTAGCTTTGACAGGTATGGTCGAAACTGCCGACCTCCTTAATGACCTAACTTGTGTTGATTAGGGCATAAAACGTTTGTAATGACATATATGATTACCCAATGTGTGGCCTGGCATAATTCTTCAACTTTAATTTCGACGTCGGTGTTTGAGTATGGTGTAGTGTCTGAGAACGAGATCAGGGTAGTCTAGATCGTAATGTGTGCTGGATTGTTAGAGGTATGGATGAGAAGTTTGTCATAGTGAGTGCAACACACATTGCTCAATGCTAGTCACTGTGTTACTGTGTTACTCTATCCCTCTTCAAGAATTGTTAAAGTTCTTTTTACAATCAAAATACTCACTCTTGGTAGATAAAGTTAAGAAGAAGAATCCTTTCATGAGTAGATAGAAAAGGGATAGATCTACATGTAATAATTATATTATTATAAAAAATTGTTTCACACCCGAGCAGGAAGAAGCAAATATTTTAGAATCAGAGTTGGATTTAAACTTCTGGGTGTTACCTCTCCCCATATCTTTGAAGATATTTTGGATCTGGCATCATTGTTGAGGTGATCACTGGGTCTTGGAGCTGCACGATATGTTGAGAGTGGCTTGCAATGTGTTTGTGTGTTTGTTTGTTTGTCAACTTGTCTATATTGGTTGTGGAATCTTCTTTGTAGACATGCTGAAGAGGAGCTTAGAATTTCCCAGTTTGGTGACGGGTGACGTTATGCCTTTTGGTTCCTAATAATCCCTTTGTCACGTACACAAAGGGGCTGTCAGTTTTCGAACCGGACCTCCTTCCCTTTTCAGTTTTTCGTTATTTGAATTTTGCTGCGGTTTTGGCTTTGGCGAGCTTGTTTGAATTACAGACTTTCCTCCTTTTAATTTTTAAAATCACACCACCTTGTTTTTAGTGTATTGGAGTTTAAAACTTGTTGTTGTTGTTGTTGTTGTTGTTGTTGTTGTTGTTGTTGTTGTTGTTATTGTTGTTGTTGTTATTATTGCTTTCGCTGTTATTGTGGTTGTTTCACCATTGTTATGCCAACGGGGACTGGCGTCTGCGGTGTAGCAGTTAGTTCTTCGCTTTGTGTTTTTCCTGGGACGCTGCATCCTTCTCAGAGCAGATTTATCTAAAAACGGTGTCTATGGGATCATAAAAATCAACTACATAAAGTAAATGTCCTATAGGCTTATTGAAGTCAATAGTTTATTAAGTAAATTATGTCCAGTGAGCTTATTGCAGTCAAGAGTTGAACTTGTCAATGAAGGCACACGTCAGTGTAACAAAAGCCATGTTGCAATAGTTGACGAAGATCTCTTCACATCTTCCCCATAATTTCTCGTCACATACTTTTCAAGCCTAATCTCTCCCTCCAGCCCTCCTCGACAACTCCTCCCTCAGCCTCCCCTCTCACTTCACTCCGTCATCATCAACTACAACTTGTCCCTCCTCTCAGTCCCTCCCCCTCCTCTTTCCATCTCCTTCTCCTCCACCCCTACCATCATTCACAGCATGTCATTCCATTCCCGCTGCCTTATCCTTTCCCTTAGCCCACCTCCCCTTATTTTCCTCTCTCGACCCACCATCCCTTTTCCTCCTCTCCTCCCCCCACCCACCGTTATCGACAATATTGTCATTCCCTCCCTCCCTCCTTCCCAGTCACCATATCCTTCTCGCCCAGCCTAGCCTAGCCCCCTTCCCCTCGCTCCCTTGGCCTCCCTCCTCCCCCGTTAGTGCGAATTGTCCCTCACAAACACATGGTCAGTCCTCACCGTCCACCCCAGCCCAATTCCCTACTTATGTAAATAGGTATAGCTTTTGTATTATGAGTTTCTCATGTTACATTTATAATGTCTTGTCACAAGATATTAATTACAATTGACTTCTTTGAGCCACTTTTCTTTCGCCATTTATTCACGCATGACATTCTCAGAGTTAGAATGTAAAGATCTGGTCCAATTTTTACTTAATGGTATTACTTTTTCACGTTTAGATATATTTGATAAATTCACCAAAGGGAGGGAATTATTGTAGCTTTGCTTACATCCCCTCGTGAGAAGTTGCTAAGGGAAATAAAAAAGAAAAAGGAAGAGAGACAGAGGGTGTAAAGGGTGAGGCTAAAAGGTAACACAGAGTTCAGGATCGGCTCACTGAGTTGTGAACGTATTCACGCGAGACAAAGTATGACACATCGATGTGTAGATATGAAAC
>NW_004797636.1:691291-692589 GCF_000002075.1 Aplysia californica | reverse complement strand
CCCAAGTCCCCTCTCCTTCCCGCCACAACCTGGGGGTCAACTCGTTTTCCCTCCTCTCTGTCCTCCAGCCTGGGAAGGCGTGGCACCAGCTTGGCCCCTGGTCATCGAGTGTCCAGTAAGAGGGGTCAACTCCCCCGTTGCCCTCAGGGGGCGCAAACTCCAAAGGCCTTGGAGCGTTTCGCAACCACCCTATGATTTTCCCACAAAGAATCCCCATGGTAGAATCGCGTTAACAAAATTGTCTTCTTGAGCGCTTGGATTGTCTCTTCGAAACCCCCACTCTCTCTCTATCTCTCCTCTCTCTCTCCTCACTGCGCGAGAAAGGAAGACGCGAAGTCTCGAAGGATCTGAAACCCACACAAAATGTTTGGGAACGGAGAACAGAGGCCTGAATGAAGAGGCATGTTGTTTCGGTACTAAACAGTAATTGGCGGGTTGATGGGTGTGCAAACACGGGTGCACAATCACAGTCATTTCATCAGAGTTCGGGGGTTAAACGGCGCGGGGGATGAGGGGTTACAGATGAAGCGGAAGCACTCTAAATAGGCGTCGGAGGAGGGGTAAATCTGTTGTTCGCACGTGTTTGGCTTCACAGCAGTTTGAAAGTTATTAAAACAAATTCGGGGGTGGATTTTCTCCGATTCGCAGTCTTGTAGCAAGACTTTTGACCCATACTGGGATTGAGTTCTCTGTCAAGACGCTTTCAACGCCTGAAGGAAGCCACCATGGGCAAGAGAGATCCCGGGGGACTGTGAATACGACGAGAGGCTATTGCATGTTAGGATGGACCTGGAGGCGGGCAGTCAATGACTTTGTCCTCACACTTCTTTAGGAAGGAAGGACATGAAGGAGAACAGGTGGCTGAAATGACCGAAGGGAGGGGCTCTGTAACTTTTTCACATGGGCAATAATTATTGTTAAATTTCTGTTAAACTAACCATTTCCCCATTTTAATTTCAGTTTTTGTTTTTTTGCTTTTGTGAAATGTGTTTCAAATCTCGGCAGTATAATTCTTGGTTTATCTTGTTTGTTTGTTTATTTGTTTGTTTATTTGTTTGTTTGTTTGTAAGAGCAACGTTTTACATCCCTTTTTAAACAATTAGAGGACAAACGATCAAGGGTAGTCCAAACAAAAATTAAATACTAAGAGAACATGAAGCGATGGGTGAAGGAGAAAACCAGGGAAATATTAAATGAAATGAAGAGCAAAAAAAGAAAAAAAAAAGATAGGTCTGTTTCAGATGTGGCACTTCATAATGATGACAATAACTATATGTGTTTATTTGTTTGTTTGTTTG
>NW_004797636.1:680866-690209 GCF_000002075.1 Aplysia californica | reverse complement strand
TCTCTCTCTCTGTTTCTCCCCTCGGGCGTTACCTCCCCCTGCCATGTCAGTGTCACGTCAGACACGGTTCATGCGCCACTTCCCCACCACGCATGCGCACACGTCACAGCTCTCCTCCCAGGCGCGGTGGCCATCTCGGACACTCTAGACCCCACTTCGCGCCCCACTCGCTGTCCCATTGTGCCCCATACATGGACACAAGGACCAGCCGTGTTCAACAGTGGCAAACATTTTCTGCCCCAGCGAACACATTCTTGATTCTTTCAATTTTAATCGGAAACTGCTTCACGGACCGTCCTCTTTCGCACGTGTAATTACTCGCCCGATTAGTTCAGCTGTAAGGATGAGTCTGTCTTGAGCAGCTAATTAGTTTCCTGGTTTGTAATTGAGAACTGACTTGATATCAGGTTTAAAATCCAGAGGTTTTTGGGGTGTGTATGTCCAGTGGAGTGGGAGGGGGATAAGGGGTAGGAGAAGATATTATTATGGTCTCTCTCTTTTATACTCTTTCTCTCTTCCGCTGTTTTTATCTCTCGGATATGTATAGCCTGTATTTGTAAAAGAGAATGAGAGGGGGTGGGGGTGGGAGCAAGAAACAGAGAAAGTATGAGTACATGTTTTTTATGTGTATGAGTAGTTGTGAAATAAACTTGCTTAGGTCGATTTGTTTTCAAGTGCAAGAAAGAAAGAAAGTGAGAGAGAGAGAGAGAGAGAGAGAGAGAGAGAGAGAGAGAGAGAGAGAGAGAGAGAGAGGGGGGGAGGGGAGAGTGAGAGAGAGAGAGATAGAGAGAGAGAAAGAGAGAAAGGGAACGCACAACAGTGAAAAAAACCAATGTAACAATGTTAAGAAAGCCTTCTCTCTTACTCTTTCCCCTCTTCCACTTTGTCCTCTCCTCCTCCTCTTTCTCCTTCTCTTTTTCGTCATTCTCTTCGCCCTCCCTTCCTCCTCTTCCTATCCCCTTTTCCCATCTTCCCCTCTTGTTCACCCCAATAATCACAGTCGTTGCATCACCACTACCACTACCAATACCACCACCATCACCACCTTCATCAACCACCACCACCACCATCACCATCACCACCACCATCACCACCACCACTGTCGATTACATCAACAAATACAACATCATTTACTAAAAAACAGAAACGTCAAGCCTATCAGTAAAAGAACTGCTGCTGATGTTCAATTAGTTAAATAACTTGCCAAACACTCTACAGTTCGAAGCTTAAGTACTAATATATTGTATCTGCAGATGTTTTAAATTTTAAAATCATTTGCATTTACGTTATTCGCAGTCTTAAGCGAAATGTTTGCCTCAGCTTCTAAGAACAGATGCCCATTGTTCTAAATGATTCGACCTGTATGATCAGATCTTGTTGGGTCGTATCGGGTCGAATAATGGCCACGCCAAAGCAAACTACATCTTGTATTTGACTTTCGCTTTGTTTAATAAAATTTGACCCCGGAAGTCCATCAGAACTTGTAGCATTCCGCGTGCAAACAAAAGTTCTGACTCCGCTGGTTGTTTTCATCAAATGTATCCAACATATCAAATTTGAATGGTGCTGTGCAGAAGAAAAACTAAAACTTTGGAAGGATTTAGTAAAATTGGACCAAAATGGTCGATTTTTGCCCGGTCTTGAAAGAAATAAACAAACTGGACGTCTTCACTTGTATAAAAAAATGTATTAAGTTAGGTGTCAAATGTATCATATTAAGTATTAGAAATGTATCAATAAATGTATAAAAATGTATTAAATGTATCAAATGTATCAAATGTACCAAATGTATTTAATTGAGTTTTGACGTAACTTAAAACCTCAGTGTACAGTGGCTATAAGCCCAATGGTATCTACATGTACAGGATTAAGGAATTCTTTCAGAGACGTAAAGCAAGTTATTATGCACGTTAAAGATCCCTTGGTGGTCGAAAATCGATATGAGTAGGCTTCGGCCGCCGCTCTGACAAAATTCAAAATTTCCTACCAATTGAAAATGTTAAATGTGTCCCGCGCGCTCATATGACCTTATGCAGTTGTGAGCGCCGTAAAACACTTACCCCCAAAAAAGAGACGTAAAGGCTACAGGACCCCCCTCACCACCACCTGTACGGGCTGCAACCAACTCAAGCACCACGCAGCTCCGGCCACTCTAGCTCCACTGACCCAGGGAGGGGGCGTGGCGACTGACCACTGACCACCTGGTCATTCACTTACTCCCATGATCCAACTGGCCGACCTTCAGGTATGCCACCATTCTGATGGTCGTTGGACACTGGTTCTCTCCCTTGTTCTCTTGTTTCTTTGACCATAGTTTGGTTGACGAATATATCTGCATTTCTTGTAATTTTGCTGTGATTCTATTTGTAAATTAAATAGTTGTGAGCTGGTTTTTAATTGTTTAATTGTTTGTTTGTTTTTTTTGTCTGATGACGCGGAGGTCACCGGATACGGGTTCTCTCCCTTGTTCTCTTGTTTCTCTGAGCATAGATTTGCTAACGAAGTATTTCTCTACAGATAGTGAGATAGTGTATTTTTGTTGTGGTTTTGTTTGTTAACTATAATACGCTGCATTTAATTGTTTGTTTCTTTGTTTATTTTTTGCTTGATGACGTGGAGGTCATTCGAGATTGTCCCCCCCCCCCCCCCTTTTGTTCTTTTGTTTCTCTGACCATAGTTTTGCTGACGGATTTCTCTGCATTTCTTGTGATTTTGTTGTGATCGTATTTTGTAAATTGTTGGGAGTTGGTTATTTATTTGTTTGTTTATTTTTTTGGCCCGATGACGCAGAGGTTACGGGACATTTTTTTCTCTCCCTTATTCTTTTGTTTCTTTGACCATAGATTTGCTACAAACTTCTCTACAGATCTTGTATTTTGGGTTTTTTAAAATTTGTCAATTTAAGTTGGTTTTGATTTCTTGTTTGTTTATTTTTTTATACGATGAAGCATAGGTCACCGGAGACTGTGTTCTCTCCCTTAGGTTTCTTCTTTTGGTTCTCTGACCATCAATTTGTTGATGAATTTCTCAGCATAACTTGGATTTTTTTTTGCACAGATTTTATTTGTAACCTGTTATAGGATGCTTTTTTAAATTTCCTTTTTGGTCTCTATATTGATGTTTTAAACTGTGACTGATTCTCTAAGGAGGCTAGTTATGTTGATTCTCTGAAATCCGTTTTCTTGATGTCGTTTTGAATAGCTCCTGCAGTTTTGGCATGATTTGTTTTGTTTTATGATGCATTTTTTTGTTGTTTGTTTTTTCTTCAGTTAAATCTGTTAGCAGCCCAGACAAGCAGAGCCGCCTGTAATGTGTAATTTGTTTTCATAATAAAATTGTTGTTGTTGATGTTTTTTCCCTAGAAAACACACATTTCTTTATTTCAACTAATAATACTTATATTGTTGACGCCATCAAACATGTTTTGTTTTAGTAGAGGTTTTTCGGCGCTCGCAACTGCATAAGGTCATAAGAGTGCCAGAAGATTAGAGGTGTCACAAGAGAATAACAAACATAAAAAAAGAAAAAGGGGATATAAGGACGATAGATGTTTGATAGGAAAGAAGGAGCAAACCACACCAGAGCACCCGCCAACCACCAACCTAACATGTCTGAAAATTGTCTTTGCTTCAGGTATAATGGAAGTCTTTGGCGTTTACCTTTTTCATTCGCTTTGTTGTAACAGTGATTCAATAAATATATGTCTCGTTCGTCCTTTGATTCTGGCTCTATTCTGAGACACGTCATAGACCATGGTACTTGGGGCAGGCATATAATAATATAGTTACCGTAACAAAATCCCATCAAGCCAAAGGGAATATTTTTTAAAGGACGAGTACACTTGAACCTCTTTCGGACACAAACAATGCCCTCCACGTGTTGGACAAGTCCGGAGCCCACTGTGCCACATACGCCTCCTGCGTACGTATATTTAGCCACAATTATACATATTAAAAAATCTTTCCAGCTGCTTACAGAAGCGGCATTACAGTATGGCACCACATGCCGGTGTAGCGCAAACGCCGGGCTATCTGCCTACCTGAGCGTGTAACAGGAGGCAATGTTGCGTGGCAAAGCCGCAGTTTGTGGGCAGCGACCAGAAGAAACGAATTCCCGGCGCCATCAGGGTAGCGACTCGCCCGGACTCGAGAGGTGTGAAAGCTGAGGTAAATGATCAGAGAGAGAGACACAGAGAGATAGAGAGAGATAGAGAGAGATAGAGAGAGACAGAGACAGAGACTTGCAAGAGAGGTCCGGGGGGGGAAATGATGGGTCTCCGTAAGTGTACCAAGTTTGAAAGGTCTTGCGTAATTCATGTTGTGGTTCACAGGTGGGCTGGAGGGACAGGAAACTCTGAAGGTTTTCCGAAACCAACCACTTCTCTTTTAGTTTTAAAAATGGTTAAATATTAGGTTATTTGAGAGGTTTGCTTTTAGTTTTAGTTTCGTTAGAGTTTTACAGCACTTACAACACAATAAAGTCATATAAGTGCAGAAGATTAGAGAAGCTACAAAGGAGTAACGAACACAAAACAGAAGGAGAGATAAGGACGATATAAGTTTGATAAGAGAGAAGGAGCAAACCGCATCAGAACACCTTTCAACCACTCACTACCAATTTCCTTCATTATCGTGTTCACCTTCTGTGTAGTTTACTGGGAGGTACAACATTGTTTTTGTGGACCGTTCTCTTGTCCGATCTCCAAAGCATAAGGTTTTTGAGCCAAAAGAAACACCCAAAGTCACTTTCTCGAGAGAAAGCTATACAGGGTGTCCCAAAAGTGGTGCCCCACCCAGAAAACCTTAATATACGGACATTGGAGCAATTTATTTTCTACACTCTCAGATTGAATGATGGCTAAAAATAATTACCGACAGAAGATAGTGCTTTGCTGGTTATATAATATATAGAAGGTTCAGACTGGGTTTTTATTACACAATGATGTCTATCAGGCTGTTTGAGAAAAAATTAAAACCATGATGGTGCATAACGCTTGGGACACATCTTATGCATTGATTGACACTTGCTCCTACTCAAATTTCATGTGTTCAATCCATAAAGCGTTTAATACGATCTTACATTACAGGCATTCGACGGGAAAAGGATGCAGGTATTATGGTCTCCGAATCACGCACAGAAAGCATTTTCCACAGGTTTAGGAGCTCGGAAATTTGGAGTTGGAATCCCTTCAAAGAGATAAGAAGTAAGTAATCAAAAAATGCTGTTACCATGGTATATTATAACAAACCAGACAAATACAGCATTTTGTGATCACACAAACTCAAACAAACTTATACATACTGACCCCTGGTAAACCTACATAAACTCTGACAGAGTTTTAAAAAATGATTTTCCAGCAACTTGGCCCACTGTTTAGATCGCTTGAAAATGACCAAAACCTTCAAATTTTGTTCCCGAAATTGGCGTAATTGGTTTAGTATCCCATCTTAGTGGCATGGCATTTAAACCTACAGACTATCTCTGGATAGAACAAGCCATGTGGGTGAAGAGATTTGCCACCCCCTCTCCACCTCCCCCAATAACTTACTTACTGACTCTCTCCCTATACCGTGAGGTACATAAGGTGGAGAGCAGTCTGTCCACGCTTGTCTGTCCCTGTCCACGTCTTCATATTTCGGCAAACCAGGCCCTGGGTGATTGTCTCATCCGTTCATGTGTCTCTGTAGCTTCCTGTTTGTCTACCATATTTTCTTTTTCCAGTTGGTTTCCAATACCATGTCTGATAGGCCTATCTTGTCTTCGGCATTCTTAGAACATGTCATGGATATCTCCATCTTCTCTTTTTTATGGTTGTGTTCCCCCCAACAACCCACAACTCAAATTCAACAACACCCCTTTACAATTTGGATTCGGGCTCTGGCCATCGGCACTTATAGAGCTCAGCTTGACTGCCAGTTGAGCTAACGACACAACCCTTGACTGGATTACCTTTTGTAAAGTGTAATTAATCCCTCTCTCATTATGGCTTGGATCCTTTTTAGTGGATTGTTCCCTGAAAGCAGAAAACGTGGACCCCGTACAGCTGTCCGTCCCAGGTGTATGATACACGTCTGTGGTGTTGCATGACCGGACTAGAGGGCTGTGGGAGGACCCACTTCAGCTCACGAGGGGAAGGATAAAAGTAGGCTCTTTCCGCTCACAGGGTACTGCAGTGCTAGCCCTCTTTAGTTTTTGCGTCGTGGTCATGTGCATTGGAAATGTAGTGAAAATTGGGTGGGAGTGTGTATGTGTGTGTGTGTGTGTGTGTGTGTGTGTGTGTGTGTGTGTGTGTGTGTGTGTGTATGTGTGAGAGTGAGTGAGAGAGAGAGAGAGAGAGAGAGAGAGAGAGAGAGAGAGAGAGAGAGAGAGAGAGAGAAAGAAAGAAAGAGAGAGAGTGAGAGAGAGAAATAGAGAAAGAAAGAGAGAGAGAAAAAGAGAGAGACAGAGGGAGAGGGAGAGAGAAGAGAGAGAGAGAGAGAGAGAGAGAGAGAGAGAGAGAGAGAGAGAGAGAGAGAGAGAGAGAGAGAAGAGAGTGAGCTAGAGAGAACTTAAGCAGCAACGTGGAAGAATGAAACCGACGAAATGAATGAGAAGGACGGGGACAGTGAGGAATAAAAGAGGAGGGCGTTGTGGACGGGTGGTTGGTGGGTGTAGCGTGTCTGGGAGCGGTGTTAATTAACCCCTTCAGTGTCTGGACCGAGACTATCTCGATGTTTGGGGGGCTTGACTATGGCACAAGCCTGAGAGTAAAAGCGCTTAATTTCTGAGTGACATAAAAATCCATTTTACCAAAACAATTTTTTTTTCGTGTAAAACTGACGGAAAAGTTGACTGTACTTTACTTGTGTGAATTTTGAAATCGGCGAAGACCACCGAACATACCCCCCAAAATCAAGTTGTAAAACGACATGTTTTGTAGGTTTTACACGTACATAAGCACAAAATCAGATACATCATACTTAACACTAAATGTGTAACGACCGACATGCTACTGCCCACCAGGATGACTTTTGACATCATCTTAGACGTACCGCTATTTTAAGGTTTTTATTGCACACTAAATAAATTTCGAGTCTATTCAGTTCATTTTAAATGCAGAATCAGTTGCGAAACTTCCATTTTTCAGCCTCATATATCATTACCACCAAACACCAGGCTCTCTCTGCATCTGTCTTTGCCTCTGTGCCCCCTCTCTGTCTATCACTCTCTTTCCTCTCTCTTTGCCCTCTCTCTCTCTCTCTCTCTCTCTCTCTCTCTCTCTCTCTCTCTCTCCCTTGTTTGCTTATTATGGTGGTTTGAAGGCTCTCCATTTTATAGTGACGTCACAGGTCAAAGCAACCAATGAGGTTTGAACTCGGTCCCATGGGGCTCCAGTGGCTAAGTGAGTAGTGAGTTTTGACTCAAGCAGTGTCAAGCAAGTGTCGGTGACACGGGGATCAAATGGGTGGTCACTGGAGTGTGTCCTTGAGCAAGACACGACAACCCTTGCTCAAAATTTCAGGGCGCTGCACAGTGGCGACCGACAGTGGCATTGTTTGTAAACTGTTCTGTATTTGTGTAATAGTGTGTATTTATGTATGTATTTATGCATGTATGTATTTATGTATGTACGTATCTATAATCATGTATTTATGTATGTATGTTTGCCATTGTAAACAAAGTGCCCTTCTGGGACAAATAAAAGTGTAATTTATTTATTTATTTTATTTATTTAGTTCTGAATATAACACCTCAAGCCTAAGAGGAGGGGCATAACTTAACTTTTTACGAAAATAATAAATGTTCCCCCAAAATTGATCGTGAAAGTAAACGTGCTTGTCAAAATTATTAAATTAAACATGCAACAACACTATTGATCAAAGGTCTCATTTAAATAGCACTTAATGTTTCTTGGACTTACCGCATTTTTCAGTGAAAGCAGTGGTTTCTGTCCTATAGAAGGCAACGGGGAGAGAAAGAAAGAAACTGGAGTGAAAGATTGGTTAGAAGGATTTAGGGGGGGGGGGGTGTAAAAGGGAATAATAGTTGGAGAAGATCAGGAATTAGGGTGATGGTTAAGGTTATGGTTGTTGGGATCGGAGTTGTTGATTGTGATTAGACGAATCGTTTGGAAAGTTAGAAAATCGGGGTATGGAAAGAAAGAAAGGAAAGAAGGAGTATGGAAAAATAGAAAGAAGGACTTTTGAAAAGAGAGAAAGACGAGCTTTGGAAAGAAGGAACAGCTAGGCTTCCAAAGTTCTAAAATTACACGCACAAAATAGAACAATACATTTGTAAGCCCATAAACTGAGATTTACTATTAAAAAAAAAAAGAAGCAGGAATGCACTTTCACCCCCCGACCAAGAGCAGAAATGCCCGACCAAGAAAAGAAATACACTTTCACACCCCCCCCCCCCCCGACCAAGAAAAGAAATACACTTTCACACCCCCCCCCCCTCCGACCAAGAGCAGAAATACACTTTCACCCTCAGATCTGCTCCACTACTCAGGAAGGGTTAAAGTGACGTGGATGACCCGCTCTGTGTCAGGGAGATACCCGAGCTAGCAGACGACAGCACACCAGGCCTCAGTCAGGATGTTGGCCACCAGGAGTGACCACTGTGTGGGAGGTACCCGGAGAGACAGAGGAGGCTTCAGGTAAGACACGATGTGGCGATTATTTAAATTTTAATTTGTAATAAGACTGACACTTAAAAAACCCAAACCCAATAGAAATATGTAAACAGGGATTGATGCAGATGTCTTAGGGTTACTCACAGAAGTCACGGCCACTTTTCAGAAAGGAGGAAAAAAATAATGAAAATAAATAGCATTTATAGAATTATAGCGCTCTATCTGTTAAGAATTTTAAAAAACACTCTAAGCACTGTGCAATCATTTAATGCGATAGTACATTGATATCTGACATGAATTAAATCAATCAAATAAGCAAAATCAAACAAACAAACAAACAAGTCAGTAAATCAATAAATGAACAAACGAACAATCAATAAAAAACCCAACAACAAACAAACAATTAAACAAACAAAATAAAAAACAAACAAACCACCACCACCAACAAAACATTCGTTGAAGTGAAAAAGAAAGACAGTATTCAAAATCTAAAAATAAGTTTTCAAATGAGTTTGAAAAGACTCCGTGTTCTTTATTTCTCTCTATCTCTCTCGAGGAGTGCTCCAGGTTTTATACCTTGCAAACACAAGAGATCTTTACTGATGAAATAAAAAATAAGGAAATATATAAATAAATTCAATCAAATGAAGCAATTAATGGAGTGACTGATATGAAATACATAAAATGGGTGAAAATAAAATAAAACAAGATAAAGTAAAATAAAATAAA
>NW_004797636.1:676766-678384 GCF_000002075.1 Aplysia californica | reverse complement strand
ACCCCCTCTCTCTCTCCCTCTCTCCCACCCTAACTCCCTCTTTGTCTCTCCCTCACACACACAAACATACATACATACACATGTTGTTGCTTCACAAAATTCTCAAACGTTTTTCCCTGCGGCAAAGTCGTTGAAACAAAAGAAACTCCCACAGCAACCACAACAAGTGGTAAGTAGCAGGAGCAGAGAGCAAGCTAGCCGCAGATTTATCAGTGTTTGCGAGGGGGAGATCGGACCCCATGATAACAAAAGATCTACACGAAACTCCTCGCAGGCCGATTTAGGCTGCCGGAGAAAACCTGGTATGTCAGGGGGCAGATAATCGCTCTAACCCGGGCCATTATCCTCACCTTCTTGCGTCCGCGGTCAGCTATTATCCCCACCTCTGTGCGGATCAAGGGACATAATCCAAACCATATTGGGCAGGCGGTGTTTCCCGCGGTTCCGGGGCCCGTCTGGATTATCGCTGACTGCTGGAACCGATTAGTGCGCCGGGATAATCCGGCGAGAGTCCTCTAATGTGCAGCATATTGCAGCCATAACGCCACATGTCAGCAATTGCAATCTATCCGATTTGACGAGATTTAAACGCGGTTAACGCGAGCTCGGCGAAGGGAGACCGGGGCAACTTTTGGAACTTTTGGGCGGGCAGGGGGAACTGGAGTGCGCGGCAGATTGCAATGTACAGGTGGGGGAAGCGCAATTACTGCCTGGTCAGCTGGCCATAAGGACGTCTTCAGACTTGGCCAAGTAGCGACAAGGAACGACAGCAACTTCTTGATTACAGTTAGAGACCTCACGGGACGTGCACCGCCCAGGACAGCTCAAGGCTCGTGAGTAGGTGAGTTGTTTTATAGACGGGGTAATGCAGACTGTATAAACGGTTACTGGATAGGTGAGTTGGTTTATGGAGGGGTGATGCAGACAACTGGCTACTAGCTAGGTGAGTTGTTATATAGTCAAGGTGATACAGACTGTATAAACGGGCACTGGATAGGTGAGTTGGTTTATAGACGGGGTAATACAGACTACATAAACGCTAGATAACTAGCAAGGTGAGTTGGTTTATAGATAGGAGGATAAAGCCTATGATAATATGCGGCAACCGGATAAATTATGTGAGTTTCTTTATTGACAGGTGATACAGACTGTATAAAGGGTTATTGAATAAGTGAGTTGTTTTATAGATGGGGTAATACAGACTACATAAACGCTAGATCATTAGCTAGGTGAGTTTCTTTATAGACAGGGTGAGGCAGACGGTATAAACGGTTACTGGATAGAAGAGTTGGTTTATAGACAGGGTGATGCAGACTATATAAACGGCAACTGGCAAGGTGAGTTGCTTTTTAGACGGAGTGAAACAGACTATATAAACGAAAGCTGGCTAGGTGAGTTGGTTTATAAACAGGGTAATACAGGCTACATGAATTAAACGTATCTGTGCCAGTGAATAGATGAACTGTTTCAAAGACAGAGTGATACAGACTACATAACGATTCTATGTCACTGGATAGGTGAGTTGGTTCATAAAGAGGGTGTTACTTAATGCCAGGGGTGGCTCAAAGCGTCAGAGAAGGTGAGTTGGTTTAAAGAGAGAGAGAGAGAGAGAGAGAGA
>NW_004797636.1:672685-676518 GCF_000002075.1 Aplysia californica | reverse complement strand
CTAGAGGTGTTTCCACGTTAGGTTTTTTTTGTAAGTGTTTTACGGCGCTCACAACGGCATACGTTCATATGAGCGTGCGGGACACATTAAACTTTTTTAGTTGGTAGGAAATTTTGAATTTTGCCCCGTTAGGGGCGAAGTCAAATCTTATCGATTTTAGACCTCCAAGAGATCTTTAACGTGCGCAAATTGCATACAGACCCTCCGTGACTGCAGAAAGAGTCAGGAGCCCAGAGGATGGGGCAAATGAGGTGAAGGGGTGGGGGCAGAAAAAGGAAACTAAAGCAGACGATAGAACATTGCTAGAGAGCAGGAAATGAGGTGAAAGGAGATTATTTTAGAGAAGACAATTTTTCTGTTGCTACCCGGATTCGAAGCCGGGACTTTTGAATGAGAGGCCAACACCTTAACCTCTAGGCCACGAGACCCCCCCCCATGTTAGTTCAAAGCGCAGCTTGGCCTTACAATATGGTTGAAGTTAAAAATTCATGATAAAGATTCGATAGTAAAAGCAGCTAAATTGTATTATCTACAATTTAGAATCCGGGTAGCGACCGAAACATTTTCTTCTCTAAAATTGTCTCCTTTCACCTCCTTTCCTGCTCTCTACATATATTCTATCGTCTGCTTTCGTCTCCTCTTTCTGGCCCCACCCTTTCACCTCCTTTGCCAATAGTATATTTTAAAAATCCAGAATTCTGTTTGGATCAACTATGGAGACCGAAATAATTCTTTGAATTAGTGCATCTAAAATATTGTTATTTCCTTCAGGTCTCTCTACGGTCCGTCCGGATGTTCTTTTAGGAGGTGCCTGATTGTAATAACTTAAGGCTAAAACAGCACCTAGACATGTCCAGTGGTTGGTGTCTCTCTCTACCAAAAAAATAAAAATAAAAACCAGCCCCAAAACCAAACAAAGCAACAAAAAAAGCCAAACAAAAAACCCCCCAAACAAACAAGCAAACAAAACAACAACAACAACAACAACAACAATAACAACAACAACAACAACAATAACACAACAAACCCAACAACAACAACAACAACATCATTGATAGATAGTAAACTTCTTGAGAAACCCTACTACGGACAAAGCAGAAAAAAACTTTGTAGTTAACCAGTTTTTCAGGGTAGGTTCTAATCTTTGCACTGTGAAAATCGCAAGATTCTTGTGATTTCATGTGGTTTAATTTGGCTGGCTTTTTGTGCAAAATAGTATACTATTGACATTTTGTGGTAACTTGAGCATTAACCGTTCTGAGTAATCTAAACTCCTACATTAGAGCTCTTTCAATTGAGTTGTTATAATTTCTCAGGGTTCCATTGAGTCCCTCAGTCCAATATTCTCATATTTCTGAGGAAAATTGACCTCTAAAGTGCAATATTTTGATCGTTTTAACATTTCCAAAAAGGTCTCTCAAACGAGAAAGATCAATGCAAAGCGTGATAGCAGCCATGATAGTATAAAACAAGATAGTTCACTCCTCTCTTTGAGCCAATTAAAGAAGAGTCCTCAAAATTCGGTGGCGCCCTCTTCGAAAAGTGCGGACTTTGCAAAGAGGGTTACCCTACTTGTGCTAAAAACAAAATTAAAATGAAACTAACAAACTGTGTTCTTCCTTTTTTTCTTCTGGAGAAACGAAAGAGGGCTTCAAAACAAAGACTGCAGCGCCATCTGAATCAATGCGCGGACTCCCGCGGACACTTTTTTGTCTGAGTGAACCATCTTGTTACGTACGATCTTTGATAGCGGAGGAAAGCGCTCAGTACTATGTGCACTAAGTCAATAGCATCACCTTTTTAGGTGAACAGGGAATAGTGATATGAACACTATTATAGTGCGGTCCAAAATTCGTGGTGCAACTTATCCTCAAATATCTTTTTAACCGTTGATTCAATATTACCAAAACTTTGCACAACAGTTTGTATCAGTTTGTCTTAAACTATAATATAGTTTTTCCCCAACAATTGAGGCTAGATGAAAAATAAATTCTCCATAAATTTATATAAAATACTTAAAATCTCTGTCACGTGGAAAATGGAATTGTTCAAAGCACTCCCCGCTTCTCACACACATTTTGCCTACGCACATGACCTACATCACAGATCACCATCGACACTTTTTAAAGGCAAAATTATTTACACGAAATTTAAAAAAATTAATAATGGACACTTTTTCTGCACTAAAGGTTTTCAAAATATGCTGTCAATAAAAGTAATGTCGGGATTAGGGGAAAAAAATGATGGACTTGCCTGTGAAAGCATTTTAATCCAAGATGTATACCTTTTAAATTCTGTAGAAACCAACCACTTGTATTTTTCAAACTAGTATTTATTAAGGAATATTCTAGAATAGAGCTAACCGGTGTTTTCAAAAATATTGATCGGTTAAGATACATCGATACAAGTCTCTGTGCAAAAGCTGGAGAGTTTATGTTCGATAGTTGAGGAGATATTTGACAATAAGTTGCACCACGAATTTTTGACCGCACTACAATCATATTATTACAGCTTTCAAGCAGGAAGCAATGGCTAGAAAAGCTGTTTTTTATTTTTTAGAATTTATTTATTTATTTTGTAAACATTTTACGGCTCTCACAACAGCATAATATGGTCGTATATGCACGCCACTTTCTGTTTGATAGAAATTAACTTTGAATTTTGCCCGTGTGGCGGCTGAAGTCTACTTCTATCGATTTTAGGACCATCATGGGATCTTTAACGTGCACAACTTGCATGCGCACGGGACCTCTGAGAACGGCATGTCATTTCGTCTTTTTTAAATGCTCAGACACGATCTCATCCTAACACTTTTGTTTACAAGGACTGTATGACATGTTTGTAAAATTGTCCTTTTGACAAAATGTTACATATTAATTAAAGGGGGGAGGGGGAGCGAATACACCTGTAGGCTATCTCGCTTATTACTGACCGAATTTTACCAAATTTCACACATATAACAAGCATAGTAAGGAGTCTTTAAATCCGCAATCAAATTTGAGAAAAAGTTTCGTTTCCATGGATACAGCGGCCATATTGGATTTTGTTGACATGTCTGACGTAATGAATACTGCACTTATCGCTCATGCGTGTTTACAAACATTAGATTAAAAAATGTGTCTGTTGTTTTTTTCCTAAACGAAATAGAAACATTTTAATGAATTTTTTCCTGAGGTAGCATTCAAGTTTTCAAAAAATCCGTAAAAATCCACACTCCAGACACCACCAACAAAAATCTATTTCATATATCAAAAATTCAACAAACAAATGTTAAGTATTATATCTTCTCTTCATTCTGTGAAAATTTCATGAAGATTGGATGAAAAATGGTGGAGTTATTCAAAAAGTATAGAGAAAAGTCGCGTTTTGAGAAAACGGCCGATAAAAAAATAAAATACTGACTTTATGAGGAAATGGCGGTGACAAACATGCCCAGTATGGGAAAAAATACGGTTTTGGGGGGTTCTTATGAGATGAAATAGTTGTAGGAGAGGCCGAGGAAGCTAAAAATGCCTCTAACTGAAATTCCATAATTTTGAGCCGAATTTTGACTTTGGGGGTGTAGCCCCCCCCCTCCCCCCCCTTAATGACATTGACTTAAATTCTTAATTATTTCAAGTGGGAGAATATCCGAAGAAACAGGTGAGTGCCTAATCGTGATTGCCGATGTCTGTTTTCGATCTGGTACTTCAAGAAGAAGAAGAATAATTTTTATGTTGTACTTCCTATGCAATCATAACCCCCCAAAACCCCCAACAATAACAATCCAAAAAACCTCAGATAGATAGATAGATAGATAGATAGATAGATAGATAGATAGATAGATAGATAGA
>NW_004797636.1:666958-671565 GCF_000002075.1 Aplysia californica | reverse complement strand
AATGATAGATAATAATAATGATGGTGTTTTATTGCTGTTGTTTTAGGAAAAAGAGAAAGAGTAGATGAGCTATGGCAGTAAGAACATGATAATGTATCTGACTCTTGCCAAAAACTAGGAATCTTCAAAGTCGTTCCTCAAGGATATCCCTTCCGTTTGGTTTCCTAGCTGGGGCAATGTGCCCCTCCCCCCCCCTTTCTCTCTCTCTCTCTCTCTCTCTCTCTCTCTCTCTCTCTCTCTCTCTCTCTCTCTCTCCACCTTCTCACCCTCTTCCCTTTCTCTCTCACTCTTCACACGCTCAGATACGGTGAGATAAGGGAGGTAAAACACCTTACATTGTCTAGGATGACAGACAAATGAACTAACTGATGTACACACTGACATACCTTTTATTATCCTTTTCATTAACGTGGCTGATGTTTGATTTTTGTTTGTTGTATTATGGTCACTTTTAAGGATAAAGGGGCTAACCCAAATTTCGGGGGTTTCCAGAATTCTTGACCTACACCAAAAGTGGGCATTGCCCTACCTGTAGGAGAAGTGTGATTTCACTGCTGTGTAGACGTTTTCGATTACAGAGAAAACTCTCTTTGCGTTTTAAAGAAACTGAATCAGGATCCAACAACTTTAACTTCGATTTTCTCAAAACAGCATTTTTCGGGATAGCGCCCTTGTGCTTAAAAGCGACCATATCATGTGGAGGCTCCCGTGGGAAAAAGTGTCCATCCGAATGAGTAAAAGTTCCCTCTGTTTGTCTGAGAATTCGGCAACGAAATGTCCTCAAAAATAAGTCTTTAAAAAGATTTAGATTCATTTTTTTAGCAAAGTCCTTGAAACATAATGTGATGTAAAAATTATGGTTTATCTTTCTAAATTTCATATAATCTCGTTTTTGATAAAATGAAGTTCAGGGCCTATTTTCAGGGATATCTCAAAATTAACTTCCGCACCACCAGACGGGTTTTCTCAGAGCCGCACACATGTTATTATATAATGCTATCAAAATTATTATTGCTTGATCGTAATTGAGTCAACGCGGGACGTCGAATATTATTACAATTACTTATTTACTTTGTTCTTTTCTCTTCCTTCTAGATCTGGTGGTGTTCCCTCCCACTCTCTGTCGACCTCTAACCCTTATCCTCTGAGCCCTGGGGCAGGGCTCCCTCCTCCCACGTACCTTCCCTCCCACCCTCACCCCGCCCTCTCCGCCCTCCCCACCCACCACCTCGGTCACCCCGTCTCTCACACTACCTCGCCACCAGCCTCCTCCCCTCCCGCTACCTCTCTCAAATCTCCCTACTCCCTTCCCGCACCTCCTCCCCACCACCCCCACCACCACCACCACAGCCCTCACCACCCCCTCCCACACCACGCCCTCACCTCAAGGGGCGGAGTTCTACACTCCGGCGTGGCCACGCCCACTCTCCAAGTCTCCTCAGACCACGCCCTCCTCCTCAACTCCACCAGCTCCTCCAGCCCCGGAGGCAACCTGACTCCGCCCAGAACTGTGACGTCACACATACGTCAGAGCTCCGCCCTCTTCCAGCCCATGTGCTCGTGTCCAGGCCTCCCGGGTTTGTACCCAGCTGCAGCCGCCCTGCACTACGCCAGGCCCTCTAGTGACCCCGTCATGACCTACATCGACGCCAAGAGAAGCGGTCACCGACTGTCCTGACTCTCTGACTCTCACTCCTTGGAAAGTGGACAATATTAAACATTATTGACAATCGTGAAAATTCAAGTAAAATTTAGCAGCATCTCTTTTGATAACACGAATCAAACTGCCCAAGGACACAATGAAACAGCTGGAAAAAAATAAACACCCCCCCCAAAAAAAGGAAAACATTTTTGGAGGTGGGGTTGGGGGAAATTGTCTTGTATGAATATGTGAATAAATACATTATGAATATTTTTATTCGACGCCAAGTTAAGCGGTCATCGGCTGTCCTGACTCTATGACTTTCACACTCCGGACAGTGGACAATAAACATTTAACTTCGTTACCTAAGAGTTACAAAGTTCTATCTGGCCTTTTTGGTCGTTTGACAATCGTGTAAACTCGAGTAAAAATTTTTGCAGCATCTCTTTTGACAACACGAATCAAATTGCTCAAGGGGAAGAATGAAACGGCTGGATTTTAAAAAATATAAGCTCCCGAAAAGTAATTTTTTGGTGGTTTTTTTTTTTGGGGGGGGGTGGGCTTTGTATGAATAGGTGAATAAATAATTATATTATGAATAATGTTATTGTTCCTACGTTGTTAAATGTGCTCGTGTCCAGGCCTCACGGGTTTGTACCCTGCCACGGCTGCCCTGCACTACGCCAGGTCCGCAAGTGACCCCGTCATAACCTACATCGACGCCAAGAGAAGTGGTCACCGACTGTCCTGACTCTCTGACTCACACACTTGGGACAGTGGACAATGAACATATTATTGACAATCATAAAACTCGAGTAAAAATTGTTGCAGCATCTCTTTTGTTAGCACGAGTCAAATTGCTCAAGGGGCAAAATGAAACGGTTTGATTAAAAAAAACAAAAAACAGCAACAACCCAACCCCCAAAACATTATTGGGAGTGGGTTTGGGAAAGTTGTCGTGTATGAATAAGTGAATACATACATCATGAATACTTTTATTTGTTAACAGGATGAGCGGTCACCGACTGTCCTGACTCTCTGACTCACACACTTGGGAAAGTGGACTATAAACATTGTATTGACAATCATAAAACTCTATTAAAATTGTTGCAGCATCTCTTTTGACAATACATGTCAAATTGCTGAAAGTGAAAATAAAACGGTTTGATTAAAAAAACCCACACACCTACAAATATTATTGTGTTGTTTTTTGGGGGGAGGGGGGGGGGGCTTTGTATGAATATGTGAATAAATATATCATGAATAATTTTTCATTGTACTTGATTTGTTAAAGGTGATTTATTCTCGGTCCACAAATTAACGTGCCCAACTTGGAAAATAGATAAAATTAAATAACCGCTTTATAAATCTTAGTGAAATTTATAAAGAATAATTGCACCTTATGATACTGATTTTTAAAAATAGATATAAATCAACATGAATTTCAGATAGCATGCTCATCCTATGCAAAGAAAAAGCCAGGTGACCTTAAACAAACTTTTCAATGGTTTACAGTAAAGGTATGTGTAAAAATTCAACAACGTGGCAAAACGTTAAAAACACGAGAATGTCATTGATTAGAAAGGAGTGTCAGAGTCATAGTTGTCAACAGTGAGTAAACTACAGCACACGAAACTCAGTTATGAGGATACGCTACTGAATACGAATACTACCTGGTGCACCACAGCATTTCTGTAACCTAAATATTGTGGGCCAAAAATAGTTAATCTTTTTTGTCTAAAAGAGCTAAATTGGTCGCTTTTAAGGGCAAGCGGGCTAACCCAGATTTCGGGGATTTCCAGAAATCTTGAGGTTCAACAAAAGGGGGCATTGTCCTTCCTGTAGGAGAAGTTTTTTGTTGTTGATTTGTATATTTGTTTGGTAATAAAGAAAACTCCCTTGTCTTTTAAAGAAACAGAATATAGGACAACAATTTTACCTTCGATTTTCCCCCAAAGCAGCATTTTTCGGGATAGCCCCCTTTTGCTTAAAAGTGACCAATTGAAAACTGAACCATTTATCTTATACATTCAGTTGTAAAAATTCTTACGGTCAGTGAAATAAATAAATCCTTTGCAAAATGTCAGCAAATTCCACAAAACGTTCTTGGGGGTATTGCATGCTGTTCAATCAAAGTTGGGACACGTATTTGAGGACAACAATAAATAGTTTACCATCTTCAGTGACTGCCAGTTCAATGACCTACCAGCAATCATGACTGTTGATCACAATGTCTACATCTCGTGACTGGTGGGTTCACTCACATTGCTTCAATGGCCAATAAAAAAAGAGAAAAGAAGCGTGGTGTCAGTACTAGTAGTAACTGGAATCATGAAAGTACGAGGGATTGAACGTGTGAAAGATTGAAAGTATGACGGATTGAAATGTATATTCATTGACCAAATAAGAAAAAAGAAAAGAAAAAAGAGATGGACATTGTCTTGTTTTGACTGCCAGGGCTACATTTCTGAAATAGTTTTATATATATGTTACTTTATTGAGATTACAGCGCTCGTTTCTCAACCTCTGCCTAAGACCCTTTTTTATACATATATTATTGTTCGGAATAAAACTTGTCTGACCGTTGCTAAACTTGTTCGGGTCACACAAATAAAATGAAAAAATGAAAACAGAAAGGACAGAGTCGTTTGTTGTTGTGCACTCTTCTGTCTGTTTGCTTCAGTAGGAGAGACACGAGTGAGACAGCGTGGTGGAATCAGGCTCTCGTCAAAATAATCAAAGTGAAGAAACTTGCATTGTTCCGCAGGTTTGTGAATTTTTATCAAATTTGTGTTTTTTTGCTCGACGCCTTTCATGCCCATAAAAGAAACTCATTTCTGAGTGGATTTTTCTGAAAAACCTTGGTTGAAGGCACAGATGTAAATTTTCAGTAACCACGGACTCTTAGCTAAGGAAATAACTAATCTTTGGCTGCCATTTTCTCACTAATTTTACCTCTGAAAAC